>NW_010532656.1:0-343 GCF_000687285.1 Phaethon lepturus | reverse complement strand
TTTCCCTACCAGTACATGCTGAGGAAATCTTTGACAACATTTCTTGCCAGCCCTGCACTGGCAGAAGAGATTGAATGGATAATCATGTCCCATCCTAGGTGTTGGCTCTGTCACTCAGTGGGAAGGAAGACTATACCTTCTGATGGGGGTGAGAGCTGTGGATCGTCTCAAGATCATTTGTCCACCTGAACAAAGTTGCAAAAAGCATGTGGGAAGTGCTGTTTGTGAAAGTCTTCAATGTTCATCCAGTTCAGCTGGGTTTCCAGAGGGTGGCAACAAACCCCATCTCTGACGCTAGCAAGGCTCCAAGATCAAGCCCGCCCTCTGAAGCAGGAAGAGCTGC
>NW_010532655.1:45823-57826 GCF_000687285.1 Phaethon lepturus | reverse complement strand
TTTAATTAAATATTAATTTTAATATGCCATACGAAAAGGTACGCGAGCCCCATATATGGGTGCAACACCACATCTGGTCCAGCCTGAACACCCATGAAAGCCAACCATCAATAGTCTGGCAGGCTTGAAAAGGCAGAATAATGTCGGTAACTCTGCGGGGGCTGCAGGAGTGTTCGAGTGCTGGATTACATCTACACAAACAGGTTGTCCCAAGAGGTGGTAGATGCCCCATCCCTGGAAACATTCCAGGTCCGGTCGGACGGGGCTCTGCGCACCCTGCTCTAGTTGAAACATTCCAGGTCCGGTCGGACGGGGCTCTGAGCACCCTGCTCTAGTTGAAGATGTCCCTGCTCACTGCAGGGGGGTTGGACTAGGTGGACTTTGAAGGTCCCTTCCAACCCAAAGATTCTCTGATTCTGTGGTTCCCAGCCACAGTAAGGGTTCAGTCCCCACAGCTGTTTGCAAACGCACTGCAGGCACCAGCTTCCACCTCTCTCCTCCACAGAAAAGTCTGGCCCCGCAGGCGACACCAGCCCCGCAGGGCTCACAGCCCTCTTTGGGTGCAAACCTGCCTGTGCGTGGCCCCAGGACAACCTGAAGCCCTGCGCTGAAATGTGCTTAGCAGCTGATGCCTTGGTGCGGGTACCGCAACGATGACGAGTGTTGGCTCTGCAGCCAAGTAGCGTAAGTACAATTCAGCCAGTGAAGCCGTCAGCGCTCCTGTCCCTCCGTCTCGGGGCTCTGGCAGAGGCCTGCCCCTGCCACAAACCCAACACGTGGCCTAAGTCCTCTCCCCGGGGTGGGCACCAAGGCGGCTCGTGGAGATTGGCAAAACTGTGGGAAATAGCTGTGACTCAAGTTCAAACTACGGCGAAGTGTTAAACCCCCCCGGTGGGTCAGCGGATTATTTAACACTAACTGGTTTTCCTTAAAGTTGTAATAGCTGCGATATCCTAAATTCCAAGCTCTACACAAATTTATTGAAGGAACAGTAAGGAAATATGGTAGAATGAATTGACCCTTTCCATAGTTAAAAGATGCCATGGCTGAGGAGGCAGTTTATATAATACAGAAAAGAAAGCGGTATCACCAGTTTCATTCCTGTTAAAAAAACACCATAAAAATAAACATAAATCAAAATTTTAATCACAACAGAAATATTTCAATGTGAAAGCCAAAGACACACACTTTTGTATGTAACATCATTGAGAAATGCAGTAACAGTCTGATTTGTGGTGTATGTTCAGTTAGCATTTAGCACTAAAAGAAGTCCCCGCAAAGGGGAAGATTTACAGGAAGCAGTTGTAAGGAAACAATTGGAAGGAATCATTCTTAATTTAAAAATTGTTAATTGTTAAAATTGTTTAAAATTGTTAAATTTTAAATTTAAAAAATTGTTAAAATTGTTCTTAATTTAAAAAAAAACAAAAGGAAACAAAACAAAAAGCAAACAATACAGGAAACAATCCTGTAAAAAGCATTTACAGGAAAAAATGCTTTAAAATATGGGCCTTCTCTTACTGATCCCAGAAGGGTATGTTCAGAAGACAGGTATATACTGCATACACTGTATATACAAAGTGTTTGTGATGTGTTGGAGAATCAAAACCAGACCTAAAGATCTTGAAGTGTGACTGAACGCGGGATTTAAAAATATTTCTTTGTCTCAGTACTTGACAGCGGAAGGAACTTAACAGAATGTTAACATGAATGCATTCATATATATGCAAAACTGAGAAATATATATCTGTGTCAGATAAGCATGTGTATATATGATGAATACATATATATGTACGTAAACCTTTTTTCCCTCTTGAATAGTCTACCTTACTAACAATAAGCAGTAACTTCAAGCCATAATTCATCTTGGCAGGATTATACTCTATCTGAATCATGAATGTAGTTAATACTGTTTCAAGGGTGTGTTTTTAGTCAGTCAGTCAGTCTGTGTAAGTATAATAACTTCAGCTATTAAGGAGTAGGAACATGATGTTGTGCACTAATTAAGGTACAGGCTCATCTACACCGAAATTTTCCTTTTAAGTAGTACAAATTTGCCTGGTTTTTACAAGTTTTCAAAGGTTAGTTTATATTTGCTTACTGTGAATTTTATTCTTGGCATGGGTACATAAGATATCTTATTTTTCTTGGAGGAAAAAAGTGTTTCTCTGTCTCCTGGAGGGCATTCTTCATGTAATACCGTAGGAAACGTATGTACATCTGTAGCTTCTGTGATTTGCCTTTTCAGTCCAAGATGTATTAATACAGCTTTCCTTTGAATTAAAGTTTTAGTTTTTCTTCTTATTTAGGGTAAAACTATGGGAAGTAAGGCAGGTTTTTTCCCACAGGGGAAAAAAACAAGTGAGAAAATGTAGTGTCTGTTTGTACTCTCTTGGTAACATGAGCCTGGGGACATGCTGTTAGCAGCATTTTAGTGAAAGGAATTTTTAAAAATTAAAACTCTTCCCTGGCTTTAAATATCAACACAATCAGAGCAATTTTATGCGACAGTTTCACTTGTGATTCCACTAAAGCAGAAACACCTAGGCTGTGAGTGTTACGCTCAAAAAAGTAAAGAAAAGAAAAAAAATCTCCATCGTTACAGGCTGGAAGGAAGCTGGACACAGATAAAGAACGCTATTTTTTTTTAACACGAAGAAATGGTGTATGTGAATGTGTGTTTGTGTGTGATTACATTTTCCTAACCAATTTCAAGCCTTATCTTGATGGCAGAGTGGAAGGTTGGGAGCCATCGCTACCAGAACCACCATGTGCCAAGGGCCTCAGCGTTGCTACCTCCAAGGAACAGAAAACCTCACCCAGAAAATGAGGTTACCTGATGCTTGGATACATCAAACTGAAGGACAGATCAAAAGAGCATAGCATAAAAGACAGCGCAAACACTGCTTTAGTTCCTCAGAGACTGACAGACAGCCCCAAAAGGCTAAGAATAAAGACAAAAAATTCACAGTTCCCAAGCGGGTGCTGCAGGGACTGCAAATGCAAAGCAAGGACCATAAGCTCACACCATATAGAAAAGGCTGTTGGTGTTGGTATGTAGTAAGGTTTTTTGAATATCCTGTATGAAAGAGGAAGCAGGTATTAATATTGTGATTAAAATTACAAAAACTGGTAGACAAAGCTGACAGCAAACATTGTCAGAGATTTCAGAGATATTTATCTCTGGAGAACTGGTGACAGAACTGACAACTGACAACTCTGGGCACGCTTGCGATGAATGACAAATTTGAACACGTGTTTTATCAACTTTGAATTTCGTATCCATTAATCTGTGTCTCAAAAGTTATGAGGGGGCAAAGGCTATTTCTCACCCTTTTTGACATTTTGAAAGCAAAACCTTATGCTGGGGTGGTTGATAGAAGGACACTTGGGAATAGAACCTGAGGTTGTGAAATAATCATAGAATCACAGAATGGTTTGGGTATGACAGGACCTTTAAAGATCATCTCGTCCAATCCCCCTGCCATGGGCAGGGACATCTTTCACTAAATCGGGTTGCGCAACCTGAATAATGTCAGGCTGCTCCAAAGAATACATCATCTACAAAAGAAGTGTTATTGCCACCAGGTGCAAAAACGTCAAGGCAAACTTAGGACACCATAGAGAAGAAAAAAAAAGAAAATCAAAGAAATGTGACAGCAATAGAGAAGCCAGTGAATTTTGGCTTGGGGAAAAGAATAAGTCATTGCTGAAACAGTGTGGTGGCTTCTATCTGCACAACAACAAGGCGTATAGTTTTGTTTTCAAAATGTCTGGCTTTTCCAAAAGGCAAGGACTTGCTAGGTCCCTGGCTCATGGGTGTCCTAAATGTAACGCACGTGTCCCTGTGAAGCCAGAGATGCTCTTTTAGTGACAGGTCTAGTGGCATGTCTTTAAGACAAACCTATGTCAAATGATCCAGCCTACTCATATGATTTTACAGGTCCAAACATTTATGTAAAAAAGGACATATATGTAAAATAGGACAGGGAGGTTCACACTGCACTACTCCGAGTCCTCCATAGCAACTTTGGCTTTCCGCCAAAGAATTGTGCCATTGCAAATGTTAAAAAAAAACAACACAATACCTACTGCAAGGACTGATTCTCTTCTTATGTATCTGAATGATGACCAAACCTGCTCTCTGTGCATCAGGCATACTCAAAATCTCACCATCAGCTGCCTTACCCACGCAAACAATTAAAACCGAACAAGACAAGCATGCAGAAGAAGGTAAAACTGAACGAGATTATCACAAGATGATAAAGATTGGTCAAAAGCTACAAAGCTGGGCATTTTCTGATATAACTGGACAACTGGTGTACTAAAGACACCACAAGAGCCAAGGATGGCTGAGATTGGAAGGGGCCTCTGGTGACTGGCCAGTCCAACCCACCCTGCTCAGAGCAGGGCCTCCCACACACAAGTAGATGTCCAGTTGGATGTGAACTCATCTAGAGGATAAAAGGGACGCCAGGCTTTCCAGTCAGATATTTATAGACTCGTGGAAATAAAAACATACTTTAATGATGTCTGGAAAAAGAGACGTTCGTTTCACAGAATCACAGAATCATTAAGGTTGGAAAAGACCTTTACGATTATCAAGTCCAACCACCAACCCAACACCACCATGCCCACTAAACCATGTCCTGAAGTGCCACATCCACATGTAGATAAACCATGTCCTGAAGTGCCACACCCACATGTAGACATTTATGCAAAGATAAACCAGAAGTGGAACATTTCAGAAGTAAAATTGCAAAACTGCTTCTGAAATACTTTTGATTAAAGGTGAAACACCCAATAGTAACCTTTGAGAGACCCGGAGAAACTCTTTATTTGCTTTCTTTCTGCTTTATGAGAGTTTTGTTAACTGATTTAACAGCTTTTCTATGTGAGAAAACACTGCACTGCTGTTGGAAAGGTAAGATACTTCAGAGGGGATCTCACCTCTGCCCACAGGTCTCTGCAGCTACCTGGCCCAGCAAAGGAGATTCCTACCAGAGCTGAATATTTGTGAGCCTCCAGAAGCAGTGAGCTCTTCTCTGAGCGATTACTTGAAGACAACCTCCGAGCTGAAATCATAAGGCTGAAAAATATAAGAGTAAAAACTTTGGGGGGAAATGCCTGTCTGACCTTTAAAGAGATTACATGGACTTTGGAGTGCTGCACGTGAACTCGCTTTCTGAAAGTCTGAAAGAGCTGACCTAGGGCTATGTCCTGGCCTCTGTGCTGAGAAACAGTCACTTAAGAAAGGCCCATCATTTCAAACATTGATGTTAAATGAAGGAAAGACAGTTTAAAAAGCACAAAAAGAAATTTATCGCAATAATCATGCTAGAGATTTCAGAGTATTTTTGAAGGTAGCTTTTCCCAGGCTTTCAGAGATTGTTGAGGCTGGAAGCAGCGAGGTTCAGCCTGTGTACGACACCCTGCTTTGTAAATACCTTTTTCACAGATGTGTCGTGGTTTACTTGATACTGTTAATGCTGATCAGTTAAATAGTTAAATAACTATTTTTAATGAAAATTATTTTTCACATTCTGCTTATGAAAATGGTGAAGCTGAGAAAGCTTTTACTACATACGTTTATCCCAGGAACTGAAATATCACCTATTTAGTTCATGCTGTGTTCTGCCAGGGGAAGAAGAAATGCACGAATAACTCCAAATACCATATACTTGGTTCTAAAACCCTTGGAAAAAAACAACAAAGTAAAGACCTGACTCTTTCTAGAAGTTTTGAAGATGTCACCTGTACTGGTCGTAGGTTTAAATGCTTCTGACCTCACCATTCACAGGGCTTATTCCCCAGCTGAACAGCACATTTCACTCTGGAAATAATATTAAATAATAGGATTTCTCAGGACTGTAAGTGACCGGTGCCGTGGCTAACTGTGTGAAAACAAATCGGAAAGTTTTGAGGCCATTTATCAAGTCCTTTCTGCACTAGAAAAGACTCCGTGCAGTCTTTTGTCTCTCTGCAACGGCTTCCTGGAAGCCATGCCCAAAGCCGCTTGCCGTACATGAAAAGGAAATAGCGCTTTGATACAGCATATAATGCTCATGCTGAAAAACAGCTGCAAAAGCCTGTCTCACAAAGAGATCTCTTTTAAAATAAAAAGCCCGTAAGAGAGAGAATTTATCAGACTTCCATTAGAGGCTCATTTTCTTCTGAAAACAAGGCCTGTGAACTACATAGGGAAAAAAAGTATTTTTTTCACTCAGCCAGGAGCTGAAGAAGTTAATGGTTTCAAAGTCACAGCAACTTTCTTAACAGGTAGAGGAATAAGTGACATTCTCCAGAGGAGAGTTTTAAACGAACGGGAAAAGATTAAGCTCTTAACGTTGCTGTGTTTTAAAAAAAAATCTCAACATCTATGATGCAAAATGACACAGACAGAGAAAAATTAACCCCGTTTCAATGGAATAGGGAGACCGTAACTGCCAAACTCCCACAAGTGCAAAATAAGGAAAAAACCTCAAAAACACACTAGGCTGATTTAGGAGTATAGTATGATTTGACTATTTGCTGATATTAAAATGCTGAATGACCCAGTTAGCTGATCTAGTACAAAAATATTTTGTGAAATAACCAAAGGGAACTGTAGACCAAAAATTGATTAGTAATTATTCCAATGCACTCAGCTTCATCAAGGCTATTAGAGCTCCTGGCATACTCATACTTCAATGAAAACGATGGCTGAACTAGTGATGCTATATTTTGGTGTGTGCTGCCTTCCAGGATCTCTGGGAACTCCTGAAAATCTGTATCACACACACAGGATTTGACCAAAAAAACACCGCTAGTACCTTCCTTTCTGGCCTCCTGGAAAGTGAAAATGGGCTAAAATACTTTCTGCTCAGTATATATTTTTAAAATATATTTTAAAGATGTGGTTTTAAAGTTTGACTTTTAATAAAATTTTGCTTTAAAAAGATGTTACCATGAATGTTTGCTTAGAAGTGGTTAAAGCAAAACTAACAAAAATTAAAACCAGTCACCAGCTGTCTTGCAGTCCCCAGAGGAATGTTTTACTTAGAAACATGACAAATGTTCTTTACCAGATGCATGTCTGGGCTTGCTAAAACATGTTTTTAGCTAATCTTGATGTGTTTATGGCTTTATGATTTATCTATTTTTTTACCAAAAGTCCTCTTTAACAGAAGCACTGGAATAACAAGCTTTAAGTATATTCAAATGATAAATCCATCTGGTTGAGGTAAGAAAAAAAGGATCTAATGCTGTCCATGAGCAAGAGATGTTTTAAGCATCCAGTGCAAAATATAACATAAATTCCACTCCTGAACGTTCAACGACTATTCTGGAACAGTATGGAAAGAGGAATGAAGATGTCCTGATGAGCTAGCAGCAAACTAAACCCCATCCATCTCTGTGAACGTGCATTAAGGGATGAGCCCAAGGGCATTAAGACAGACTGCCACCCCGAGGAAATGTTCTTTTGTGCGAGATGTGTTAATCGCCTGTGTAAGAGCGATGGTAAGGTGTCATCAGACAGAAGATCTGAATACATTCAGATAACCATTGGCTATCAATGGCAGCTGTTTCATATGCATGTTATAGCAGATTCACGTTCTCTTCCTTGTATCTTCTGGCCTCATAGTGTAGTTTTGAATATTAGGATCTTTTCAACATCCACTTACAAGCCTCACAACTGGCAGCACAATGGTTAAAGCTGAAGATGGTTTTGCAGACTTTCTACTGAAGACATTCAAAAAACCTGACACCCAGGTTAGAGAAGTACCTCAAGCATTGTACTGCCAGTAAGTGGTCCAGCTGCTCGAACATCTGCATGTCATTGCCGCATAACGCATGCAGTATTTATCAACAAGGAAGGCCAAGCAATACCTTCGCCTCCTTCCCAAGTGCTGGGGTAGGTGCAGCCTGTAGTTTACTGCATTTGGTTAGATCTTCACTAACTGAAGAGATGAGCTTACTGAAAGTCATATTAATTTCCACTTCCACGTCATTTAGTAAACTTGACTTGAAGAAGACTTGGTTGTTGCTCAGGTAACTTGGAAACTCTATTTTTTTCACTCTGGCAATGAGATTTACTTATTTCTTAAATCCTGTTTACTATTGTCCACTTCTGCCATTTTTTGTGTCGCCAGATATATTTATGAAATAAACCAACAGAAAATTATTAGGTGTAATACCGGTGCTGAAGTTAAGCATGAGTCTTTGCATAAGCAGTAAAGGCCACAGAAAATTTCAGAAAAAGAATGGCAATATTCTGTTTAAAAACATATAATTTATGCAGTTCCCAGGAATAAAAATGTTCAAACAGGATTCCTGATCGGCCTCTGTAATGCTAGGAGGGAAATTATCTACTTGTGCTTGATGCTGGTCTACCAGACAACAAACTGGAGCACAACCAGTTTGGAACGGGCATACCCTTCAGAGGTAAAACCACACGGGTGCTAATGGGTTTTCTTTTATCCAGGAAGTTCCCTCTTTCGCCCAGGCATCCTCTTAGACTTTCCTTAATGGAAGGTATGAGAGCTTAGAGAATTTATCAAAACCAGGGTGTAAGCATCCTCTCAGCCCAGATCCTTCACGTTGGCCAAAAAAGATTGGGCAAAGTGATGCACTATATCCTTGGCCATTCTGGAGATCCTGTTTTCTACATGGTTGCCACTCTCAAAAGAGCTGTAGCATTGAAGGGAGGCATTGAATATTCCCACCAAGCACACTGGTCCCAGGCAGCACGGGTGGGGGATGTGCCCAGCCTCTACTTTGCAATAGGTCTCCATTTTATAGGATCTGGAGTCTTTGGTTTTAAAATCCTAGGGCACTGCATCTCCATTTGCTAAAGCAAATGGAGATGTGTCTGTTCTGCTCTTTTCTGAATGATGATCGTGTCAGCATTGTGTTTATTTACAGATGCAATGCAGCTTGCAGTCAAAGTTTGTATACAGTCTGGTAATGTATTTATTATTTATTCTTTAGATGGGAGGCAATGCAGTAGGATATTAAAAAAAAATCCCTTATAAGTGGTTGTTACTTGGTTATGTACAGAAACAACCAGTTTAAATCTCTATTAATTTACACAGAAGACATTGGATAATCCCAGTGAATAAAATCACAGATAATACTAGACTATTAGCTAATAATCCACTGTATAAGAAGCATCACAGGACTGAATTCTAGCCTTATGATCTCTGGGTTTTCTTTTATATATATAATAATGCAGAGTTGAAAGGTTTCCCCACAACTGTTGTATCTATTGGACCACCCAAAGTAACTAATTAAGAAGGACTTTTAAATGGCCTTTTCTTCTCAGCTGGGACATTTTAATCCCTGCCTTTTTGGGGACTAAGTAATTCTTTGGTCAGAAGCAAGAACTGTTTTATAATCATTATACCTGTATTCAGGTCTCAATCTCTTGCTTAAGATCCCATTCATGAGGAACAGTTCAGCAGTAAACATCTGTTCACAACCCTTTCAAAGATGCCTTTAATTATAGGAAGAAGCCTCAAATAATCTGTCTTTGAAAATGGGTTACAAACAGGGCAAACTGTCCTCATAGACCCTTTCCAAATTAGGGAAATGTCAGTACATGTGTGACAGGCATTTGACAAATTTTGTGTTAAAAATCTTCAAACTCCAACAAAATGCTTCTTAGAAAATGTTGCTGTGGATCAGAAAATGCTTCCACATCCTAGATGTCAAGCTTCGAATTATTTCTGTGACTGATGAAGCAAAAGCTTTTAACAAATTGCTTCACAAGTTATTAAAAACGTCCCCTCTCTGCTTAAAAGTTTTGGTGTATGTCTCTTCTTCTTAAAAGGCTTTGAAGAACTTGGGTTTTTCAGCAACTCTTTTGTCTTTCAGACCTAAGGACTGAGTTACTTAGGGAAAACATCTAAAATTTCACTCAAAATTTCAAACTATGTGTGATGACGTGCCACCATAGCTGCCTGTCACTGAACCTCCTTGTCTGAAACACTTTTCTTTTTAAGTGTGTTTGTGCTGGTGGTTACCCTGGAAGCCTCCTGGCTTGGAAACCAAGTTCTTACCTGCCTACTGTTTTAGTAAGTGCTTTTTGGTTGCTTGTAAAAAAAAAACATTTACTACTTCAAAATTCCCACTTCATCTGAGGAATGATACATTATCTTTAAAAATGCTTTCTGTATAAATGTATTTGGATCTGAAATATTGTCAAGTAACAAAGACATACTGGTTACATAGATTATAAAAATATTAAATAATAAAAACAAAAATTACTTAATTAGGTGATAATATATAGTGGTTTACAGCTGTTTGATAAAAGCAACTCCCTTCCAAACCATGGTAATATGGTGTTTGAGATGATTTTCATGCCATTTCTTTCATACTCTGAGAGTCCTTTTAAACAGCCCTGTCAGGCATTACCGGCGATGGACGGTGAACAATCTTTTGACTTCTGCAGGACTGTTGGGGTGTAGTTTCTGAAAGGCTTTAAAAGTCATCATCTGGCTATTGAGAATGAAGAGAAGAAACAACAATGAACACAGTTTCTGCTTTTCATGCAGCTGACCAGTTGCTCTCTCATGGCTGCATCCTGTTTCACTTTTAGCTCCTTTTGCTGTTTGTTACCTACTTGCCCGTGCAAATTTGTTCCTTGGTTCAAACCGTCACATGGATTCACCACAACATTTCTCCAACAAGAGTTCAGTCTGCATTACATTCCAGCTCCTGGGGAGGATAATTTGTCCTTCTGTTTGGAAAGTGCTGCTTTTGAGTACAGCCCCAGCATGAGCACTCATTGCTGCCTTCCCTTCCACGTGACCACACAAGGAAGGGAAAGTTTGACAACTGCAAAATGTTCATGTTCTTTCCCCAGCTTAAAAAAATGCATCACCTCTTGTAAACAAGACCTTTTTATTCCTACCTAAAAGACTGTATAAAGACAGAACACCACACTTGGCATTCCAACCTTGTTTCTTATCACTGCGCATAAGGTCTCACACTCAAAGACTTCTTATATCCTGGATGAAGAACATAATGTGATAAGTACATGCTTCCCAGATTTAATTTAATAGAAACTTCAATGTCATGAGAAAGATAAGTGAATTAAATAGGAAGACAGAATATGGGTCAATACGACTATACGTATTTGCAAACCCTTCCCCAAAAGGGAAGGCAGTAAGTAAGAGAATAAGCTAGTTAAATCTTTCAATTCAACAAGAAGGTTTGGCATTAGCAAATATTTGCTCTGTGTTAATCTGAATGCCAAGGAGAATTCTGAATTATTAGTAGTTCCTTTCACATTTGCAAGCCCCTTCCTTACTGAAGCACTTCCATATAAATTGTCCTTGTCATCTCCTTCCCACCCTTGCAAGAAACACCATTCCATTTCAGTAGGATGAAAGTCAGAGGGAATTAATCAGATTGGATCTATCAGTTAAGGCTGAAAATATGTTTCTTAAAATCATATTAGATGCTTGAATTTAGTTGCTCATTACTTTTATTTCCAGTAGGCAGGAAAATCCAGTTGACCAAGCAGTAATTACACAATAGTTTTAGCCAGATTTCTGTACCCTTTGTACATGATGGCGTATCAGAGAAATTCACTGGGCAATCAGATTTTGGCCTTGATACAAACCATATTCTACAAATTAGACATAAATCTATTATGTTAAATGGAATTATATTGGTTTTGCAGCAGTAACAGTGAGGTAAAATTTGATCCACAGCCCTGGGATTCATTGGGAGCTACCTATTTATAATAAAAATATCTTAGTAGATAGAAGCATAAGTGCTAAAAATAGAATGGTTACTTTTGTCAGCATTTTATCTTGTCTAGAAGTTGGGGGTTTGCCTGCTGCTACTGATGTGAAATTCCTGGAAATTGCTGCTTACATGTTAGGAAGAGAAGTTTTGCCATTAATTTTGTGATGAGAGAAGATATAATATCGCAAATACAGACTATGGAAAGCAAAGGAATAGTGTAGATCAAGAACCCTATATACTGATGCTGTGTGCTACTCTTGTCTTTCC
>NW_010532655.1:43645-45792 GCF_000687285.1 Phaethon lepturus | reverse complement strand
CTTTCCCAAGATCACTCAGCTTCTTAAAACCTGACAGTTGATTCTGAGTAATGAACGAAAAAGCTATACAACATCCGATGATGATTTGAGGACTCTGCGTAAAGCAAGATAAGTAAGTTCAAAGATAAGTTTGCAGTTATAATTGTCTGTCTCAATATCTAGCAACTCAATTTAGGGCTGACACATACCAGCCTCCTCTCTGGAGTAAATAAACAGAATAAAGCAAAGAAGAACTTGACTTCAATAACCAAATTCTGGGTAGATGATAAAGATGCCAAGAAAGGTCTAAAGATACAAAATAATCAGTTTAATTCCTTTCCTTCTCAGGGAAGGAACAATGTGTGATGGTATGTCCTGCAAAGGAACAAACAGAACTGTTTTAAAGAGAAAAAGCCAACGGCTGTCAGCAGAAGAAAGGTCTTTCAAGTCCCCAGAGAACAGGACTTTCTGGGGACCAGAAGGAGACGTGTTTCTCTAGAGGAGAAGACTTGATTACAAAAGAAGTCTAAATTAGAAGATGGGAGATACTGGAAAGATAGTGGCCCAGTCCACCTTAGCAAACAGGCATTTCAGCTCAGTTTGAATATTTCTTCTGCTCTTCAGAGAAAGCTGTGGTTGATTTGGAATAGTTGAAGAGTTTATGTGAGAGGTATACCACATGTCAGAGCTCCCTGGGGCCAGAGCTCTGGGAAGGGTAGTGCTTCTGCTGACAGGGTCTTATGGGATCAGTATCAGTCCCGGAAGCCATGGAAGCTGAACAGTGAGATCCATGAAATGAAAAAAATAAGTGCTCCCCTGGAAACATGCTAAAGAGACCAAAAATGTTTCAAACTCAAGCTCAGGAACCTAAAGCACAATGCCCAGGAAGTTGGATGCAAGCACAGAAATTTGGTGAGAATGCAAAAGAGGTCATGTAAAGAGGGACTACAAATGTTGGCTATTTTTCTTGGTTAAAGAAAAAAGAAAAAAGCAAAAAGCACATAATCTTTTCATTGACATTCTCTGGAAATAAACACAGCTGAGAATTTACTTGCTGAAGTAAAAACTCCGGTGCTGTGAAGAGCACCTAGCAGTTGGATCTATGACAGAACTATTGGTGGAAGACAAGAGGATACATTAATTGTAAAGTAAATACTTACCAAGAACCAAAGAAAAAATGGTACATCAACACCTGAAGTGTGCTTCATGAAAAATTTAGGTGACAAAGTCTAAGATACATGCACAAAACCCCAGCTTTCCTTTACATATCAAAAAGTCTGTGCATAATTACATTCCCCCGCTGCCGACAGTTCTCTAGATGCTTAGTTGTGCCCATGTGTGCCTACAGATGCTGTTACTTCCACTGGCCTGAGCGTTTCTGGGATGCACCTTTGAGGCAACCCTCTGCCGAGGTCCCCGCAGCGCCCGAATCACTGGTTGTACGCTAACCGTGGCTAGTGCGCAGCACGAAACACGACAGCTCTTGCCACTTCCACTGAAAAACTCAGCCGGCAACGTCTGCCCGTTACGGGAAGTTTGAGATTTGGATTCAGTTCTCTTGACACTGCTCCCTCATCGCTCCGCCTTCCAAGTGGGAGCACCGTAGACAGACCTCGTGTAGCATGGTGCGGGACTCCCCCCCATGCGGGGAGGAGCGAAGCTGGCATTAGAACACAAGACAACCCGTGCCGGCGGCTTTCCAGCACTCCCTGCCCCAGCACAGCTCCTTAGCACCTCGCAGCCGAAGCAGCCAGCGCTGTAACCGCACGGCTGCGGCTCCTTCTTCCTCTGCCTCACGTAGTCTCGGAGCACACACAGACGAGGAGTCCCTACTCACGATGCTCAAAGGGATTTATGGAGCGGTTGCTGCAGGCAAACCCGTACATTCCTCCTGTGCCCTGCCACCACCTGGGAATCAAACTCCACAGATTTTTCTGGTGAGTGGGTGCTGGCAGCAGAGACTTCTCTAGATGAATTTGGCCCATCCTGTTACCCACAGTTAAACTGACCTTTGTAGCACTATGAGAAATGTGTCGTGCTCCTGACATCCCCTGAATGGCTTGAATATAAGGTGCCATCAGATACACCGGCACATCAGCTGGATATCTTTCATGAAGAGCAGCATGCTGGGTGTCTCCATGGACTTTAGAGCAAGCCAAGAATAGGGA
>NW_010532655.1:43102-43634 GCF_000687285.1 Phaethon lepturus | reverse complement strand
AAAGTACGAGGTTGCACACCTGAAAACTGGAAACAATATTAAAAAAAAAAAAATCAAATATCTACTTGAAAACATTTCTGTTCACACTCTTACTCAGGGTTTCACTTTAAATGTCAGAAGTATGGACACAGCCTCATAAACATTCTATTCTAAGAGTTACTTCACATCCAAACTTTCCTTTCTTCCTATATTCCTTCTTCACTAGATATCAATGAGTCCATCTGAACCTTCAAAATGAAGCTGGCTTAGTTCTTTATTTTTTATCATCGTATCACTGCCAGTAAAAATGTAGAAGAGAGATTTTGTATGTTGATATAGACAGGAGATCTTCTGAATGTGCAGGGGTAGTGGGGTACAGTTTTATTTAGCAGCTTCATCAATGACCAGGAAAAGAGTGTACTGGCAGATCCCCAGGTTTGTGGATGACACTAAGTTTGTTTGGGTAACCAAATACCACTGCTAGCAAGGCAGGATTTCATAGACGGAGTGAGTTTGCAGAAAGGCAGCAGATGAACTTCAACGTAGAAATGTA
>NW_010532655.1:25269-43048 GCF_000687285.1 Phaethon lepturus | reverse complement strand
GTAGGGAAATGTAGCGAGGGAAAAGTAACCTAAACCATGCCTATTCAATGCTGAACTCAGACCTGGCCATTTCACCATGGGAGGAAGATCTTGGAGTCACCATTGACATTTCTCTGAAACGATTGTCTCAATGTGCAGCAGCATTCAAAAAAAAAAAAAACCCCAACCAAAAACCAAAACCAAAGGCAAGCCAGAAAAAAGGCACTGAAAATAGAAACAAGGGCATCATTTGGCTGCTGTGTAAGACTCTTGGTGTAGACACCTTGAACTGCATTCACTTCTGGTCTCTACATCTCAGGAAGGAGATACTGGAGTTAAAGAAGGTACAAAGAAGGATAACTAAAGTGATTTCAGGAAGGGAGTAGCTTTTATATGAGGAGAGAACTTCTCTATTTAGAAAGGAATGTGGTGAGGATGGATGCGATTAAGGATTACAAAATCCATGCAGTAGGAAAACTGAATTGGGGTATAGTATTGACCGGATTCAGATTCGGAACTAGCAGATCATTCAATGAAAAAAGAAACTGCTTTAAAACTTAAAGAAAGTTCTTTTATACTCAAAGGGTTTTGAATATCTAGAATTTGCCTCCAAAGGAGACCATAGAGGCAGACAGTATGCGCAAACTCAAAAAATAATGGGACAAACTGATAGACAAAGGGTCTATGACCAAAGAGGAATTGAAATGGGTCAGAACATACCTTCTAACATCCATATTCAACGGTTGTGGATGCTGAGGGAGTCACAAGGACCTGTGACTTTGACCAGGCTCGCATCCCCAAATGGCATCACTTCCTGTTGGGACACAATGCTGGACGAAAGGGACCCCAAAGGGGTCTGGCCTTGTTGGGAATTTCTCATGTTTTTAGAAGAGCCTTGCTTTCCTGCTTGACCAGTCAGGGTGTGCATGTTACTCCAACTCTGCCGAAAATTTGGTAGGAACGTTCCTTCTGTCCTCCTCCCACCTTGTCCTTTAGTTGTGGGTTAGATGTCACATTTCTATTGCATCCTTTAGCAAAAGTATTAATTCAAGGTAGAAGATGATTTTAACCTTGCTTCTTTACTTAATAAAGCATATATCTTAGAAAATAACTGCTATGAAAACATCTTAGAAACATCTAATTAATCAGCTTCCAGCATTTCATAGACATGAAACACAATATACTTACTGACACAATGAAAAATAACACTGAGGTGAGGGAGGCTGGGCTGACTGACATCACGCACATGATTAAATTTTAGGTACTTCCTCCCAACAAGTTTCAATGTGAGAACTAATCTGTTGCCATAAAATTGTTAAGGGGTATTAGTAAATCAGAATTACTTTACTACTTGTCAATTTAAAACTGAGTACAAGATTCTATGCTTAAAAATATATAGTTCGAATTGCAAATCACTGTAGTGTCTCTATGCATTATTAAGGTACTCATTTCCCCTCAGCACAGAATAATCATGACTACACGCACTTCATTTTTCGTTCACAATGCAATTATGAAAATACACAGTGCTGCGCGGATGACCTCCTCCATCTCTTGCCACAGCCAAGGCCTTGGAGCTTGTGAGGAAGAGGATGTGCAGTTCTTGCATTCTTGTCTTTCCAGAGAGTATTCACAATTTCAGTTAAAGACTTCGCTATTTTTACTTCGGAACAATTGAGTCTGAGGAGATCTCTGATGATTCAGGTAAAGACACCATTTGCCTTGCAGGCCATTCAGCATGAGGAACGGTAACTGCTTTTTTCAGGGACTTCACTCACTGCGGGTTTATTGAAAGCGTTGATGGTGTTCTCTTACTTTGGTACATGACAAAATGCAAATTAAAAAAAAAAAACTGCCACCTTTTATATATCCCTGTAAAAAGCAAATGATAAAAATCTGAGTTCATCCTTTTAAGGAGACTGTGCAATTATGTTTCTTAAATTACAACTAAATATCACTTTACTTTTTCTACTCAGATTAGTAAATTGTAAGTCTTTATTATGGCATCCCTTAATTAATTTTATTTTAAATAGGTTGAAGTGACTGTTTTTAAACTCAGCAGTGTGAGGGCAGTAATTCAGCATAATCATAACTCAATGATGTGAGCAGGTGTGAGGAAATGACAGATTTATTCCAGTGCTGTACGAGTAGGCACACGCTAAGGCAGCCTGCACAAGGACCAGGTCTTCCACAATGTAATGATACCGACTGGTAGAGTATAGATATTTTTAAAATGAAACGTCCTTTACTGCTTTGGCTTGTAAGATGCTAGTACATCATTTTAAAACCTCTGATTTCCCTGTTTTACACAATCCTCTGTTGCAGCACTGGTCTCCCTGGAGTGAGGCAAAGCATACAGCACTGCTTGCACTGATGCCCCAAGAGCTGGATCAGGCATACAAATTTGCAGGCTGAACTAATTACAAAACTTAAAGCATGGGTTGACTGCTCTGAGTAGGAAGGTATCTGTGAGTATTTGTGCTTTTCTACCCACTGCACTGGTTAAGGAAAATCTATGTTCCCACTACCGTTTCCATAAGCTTCTCCTCCAGGATTTGCACATCTACTATGTATTTTCCAAGTGTCTCTAAAATACATGCTTTACATAACAAATGGAAATTCACATTCTGTTTGAAAAGATGTAATATACTTCTATTTCACCGTGTTTATTAGAGGTTTGCCACACACACTTTTCTAATTTGTATTTGGACATGAGAACAGCCATAGCTGTGAGAACAGAAATAATAAACTCCTTCAGGAAATCATTACCTATTAAGAGAAATTCAGTGTAATGCACACCAAATAAGAAAACGAAGGCATTATTAGCATTGGTGAGACACAGGCTTGAGGATCTTGAAGATTCAATGCCCAGTTTTGAGCTGCACCACTATTCTTAGTTGCAACATGCCAACTTCAGCAGTTCTTGCTCAGAGGCCTCATTGCATTGAGCCTTGCTAGATGCTGTTACAGTTTTGCTATTTAAGTAAATACAATTTGTGTAATCTGATGGGTTAAAAGCTATAGATCCATGGTTTCTCATAACCGGCAGGTGGTGGCATATGTTGGGGACGCAGGAAATAAAGAGGATGCAGAAGGAGCTTGGTGTGAGCTCAAATGACCTGGTGCAGAGAGCTTAGATCTGAGTCCAAACATCCCAGCATTAAGGTTGAAAAAGACTGGGACTTGGATCTCCAGGAACACAGACTCGACAGATGCTGGATCTATATCAGCATTGGGCATCTTTTACCAAATCCTTTATACTTTCAGGTGATGGCAAATTTGAGTGTGGGACTCTAAGGCAGCTGGGTCCCACCTACCAGGTTCTGTCTGAGCCCTGTTAGTGTAGTTAACACCAGCAATGTCAGCATAAATGCAGAATTTGTTAGCTATACTGACAAAAAAAAAGAGTAGGTTTTTCAATTAACACCGAAATTTGACAAGCATTTATCTCAGTGTCAATGGCAGCAGAAGCAGCTCTTGCCCACTTAACCCTGACATTGGCATTCTTGTCAGGCCAGTGCAATTGCTTGTGGCCAAACATTGATCCAGAGGAGAGGCTGAAAATAACCTTTTTGTCGGGGTATTTTTAATCAAATTAGTTCCTTGATCCAGCTGATTGCGCAGCCCCACAAGAAGCAGGTAGGTGGGAGAGAGGAGGTGGTGCTGGGTGTTGGATGTGGACGGGATTTGGGGCTATGGGCTGCAGCGCTGCCTCTCCAGGATGACACGCAGCGTTAGGGATGTGGTGTTTCCACCAGACCAGCTCCTAGTGAGTAAGTGATTCACCAAACGCTTTTGGTTTTCAAGATGCTGTCCTCCCATTCCTGGAAACTGTTGTTTTCTGAAGGTATGTTTCCTTCGGTCCCTGCTCACCAGGGGAGGCTGAGAGAGCTGAGCTCTTCCAGAGCTGCTGCTGGGGCTGGCCGATCTCCCATCTGGAGGACCAGAGAGCGAGCACCGGGGGCCTTTCCAAATAGGTGTTGCTATGGGCAACTATATATAGGAGAACGTAGGCTAGAGGCAGAGAAAGCCAGAGGGATGGAGCAGAAAGCAGCCCAGCAGGGACAGCTCTCAGAGCGGCTATAAATGCTGATACAACGGCAACTCAAGCAGTTTGCCAGCAATTGCAAAAAATCACAGCCAATACCCCAACAGGCTGGAAGTTATCACTCCTGGCGGCAGATGTGAGTTTTCATGGTTCCCTAAAATAAGGGCGCCGAGATACATGTTCCTCTGAGGACAGGGAGCAGATGGAGGTGCAGAGACTCAGCAAAGCAGTCAGCTCTGCACCAGCCTCTGCTGTCTTCCCTCCTCCCGTGGAAGAGGAGCTGACATCTGCTGAGGAAGAGTTGTCCAATGTGACTGATTTACTACCTTCCGCGCATCTAGCTGGGCACAATGAATTTTATTTTATTTTTTTAATCATCAGGAAAGTTCATGTTCAGACACTTCTAGAGGGTCTGACAGGCACTTATAGAAGGCAGTTTAATCTGAGCAGTTTAGTTGTCCACGAAAAGAGCAGGTAACCTTCTGTGCAATCCTCCATTGAAGAAAAAAGTTAGTTCTTTCCATTAAGAAAGAAGGTAGCAGAAACAGCTATTACACACCTGAGTTTAAAAGCTGACTTTCACCTCTAGTTGCTTTGCAATTGCATTTAGGTATCTAAGATGGACAACTCCATGCATACCCCCATGCCTCAGTTTTGATACCCTTACCATGACTGTATAGCTCTGAGCCAGAAAGCACTGTGAAAGCCAGATACCAGGTATGTCAACGCTACTGCTGGAAACCCATGAAAGAACCATTTTTCCTCTGCTGGAAACCCATGAAAGAACTGTTTCCCCTCTGCGTCCCCCAGTTTGCCTCGCCGTGCTGCCCTGCCCTCGGTGGCGCAGGGAGCCAGGAGTGCCATACTGCCGCTTCCATCTCAAAGCCCACCTCCACAATCAAGTCACTGATTTTTCTTAATTTAGTATCCCATCTTGTTGCTGTTGCCTTTCTTTTCCCACATCCAAGATAAAGTATTTACCTTGCTTGCCTGTCTTACTTTTCCTCAGGTGCTCTGCTGAAGGAGGTCCAGCCAGCTCAGGAGAGGGCTGAACCAGGACATGACAGAGCTTGGCTCCTTCAGGAGATACTTGTCCAGATTAGACTCCATCCATCGCTGTTTTACATGAGGCAGTTCAGTTAAAACAACCTGTTTTTCAAATATGGCAAATTACTCACTTTTTAACACAAACCCAAATGAGACTGAAGTCTCCTGGGACCTCCTTCAGCCAATTGTTATTGATGCGCAGCTTTGAGTTTCATGCATTATGACATTTGTTTCTAAGGCAAGAAATCAATTGCGAAGATATACAAGAATTTACCCCGAAATTTGCAAGCAGCTTTTTAATTTCATATCATTTATTTCAGTCTTCTGTTTCCCAGAGGGTATAAGCAAGCTTTATGAAGAAGTCACAGAGAAATAGTCATTGCCAGTTTGTATTTCATTGCCATTTTTTTCAATGAAGGATGATATTATCCTATCCCAACTTGAATAAATTGAACTAAATCATATCAGGAACTGTCACATCTTCAGGTCTCCAATTATTTTCTAGCATCATTAAACAAGTACAGTAAGAAGTCTGCTAGCACCTGACCAAAAAACCTGAGACATCTTCTAATTATCTGTGATCCTACATGGAGACAACATCCAGCTTTCCTGCCCCTGTTCTTTTTCTTCTCACATTTGATGCAGGCATAGTTTGCTAAAAACAACAATTTCACTTATCTTAAGTTTTTAAGCTTCTCTTCTCTGCTATTTATGTGCACATAAATTAACTGGAACATTGCAAGAGAGAATTATACCTTTATGTAGGAAACACAGAGCAGGAATTCTTTTCACTTTAAAGCAGATGTACAGCACTGCACATCCACAGCTGAAGCACTGTGTCTTCCCTGCCCAACGTGGGAAAGTATTGAAGAAATTCACTGAGTGAAATTAAAATCCAGAATACTGAGAAATTAAATTTATCCTTTTCATGTCCCCTTAAAAGAGCTGTATTTGGTTTTAGCACACTGGGTGTGATGCAATTGTTGACACCAATAATTAAGAAGTAATTTCTAACAATTCCCACAGTAGCACAAGTGAATGATTCCATTAATACAAGTTAGGTCCTGTCAATTTAAGATAACAAGATGCAGGAAACTGCCATGTTTGCTCCTCATGGAAACTTAAGCAAATCTCCATGGGCAATAGACACTTTTGAGTCTTATTCCCACACCCTAAAACTCCTCTTTTTCTGACAATGTTTTTTCCTGCCTTCCCGGATGAATCCCATTGAATGACAACGAGCAACATTGAGCTGCTAGGAAAAGATGCTTCCTTTTAGCTTGACAGATAGAAATTAAAGCCTTGTGATGAAATGTGCAGATGGTGTCAGGCTTATGCCTTGAAAAAGTGAAGTGGTGATGGGAATCAGGAACTTCAACTCTTTTAAAAAGAAAAACAGTCGTTGATGGCACACGCATTTCAGAAGTGAGTGCAATGTCTGCAGTGAGGCTGAGTCTCAAACACACAGATTTCCCCTTGAGTTTCTCACCAAAAGGGGAACGACTGAAAATATTGTCACTGCTTTCAAAAACTTACACATTTATCCTACGGTGGGAAATTACTGGCTTGAAGCCATGACAAATTGAAGTGCATGGGTATATCTTTGAAAGACAGATGAATAAACCAATGGATCGCTATTCAATCCCACTGCTGATTTTTTAGCACATTTTCGGTTACAATGCATCAGTCTGAAATTTTCTTCCAGTTATACAGAAATCTGATGCTCTGTGATTTTTTTTTTTTTATATAGGTTAAGTTGATCCTGATAAAATCACCACTGGTTCCCACAGAGATAAATTTTGTCTCTAGAATTCCAATCAAAACCAACTCAAAAGTCAAGTATTTCTTTTTCTTCCTCAATGTTAGTAACACAGTCATAGACTACTGAAAGTAAGGAAAACAACAACAACAAAGCATTTCAGTAATTGCTATCCGTGGCCCTTCTGAGGGGGGTTTCAGTTACTTTGCAGTTAGTGGGAAAAGGTATGAGTTCTGCTTTTATATCTGGGCAGATTCTTGGGCAGCAGTATACAATGCTGTAATATTTTGGCTGCAAATACTACAGAAAAATGGTGATTTAAAAACATTTCCATTAAATAATCACCATGCCTGCCACAATGATGTGTTCATCAGTATATGGAATGTAATTAAAGGCTAAAAGAAAACATAAATTATCTTTCTTTATATGATTTAGAATGTCCCTGGAGACAAATATCTTCCACAGAGCATCTTCTCACATATTTCAATGCCTAGAATGCAGAGAGATACGGGAGGAGTCACTTGTATCACATGAAGTTCGGAAAACATGGCAAATCAAATAAGGAAAAAAAGGGAACATATATAAGATAGTTATGTTTAAAGCAATAAAATTATTTAGATTAAGAAAAATGATACATAGTTGTTTACTTTCAGTTATATCAATATTCTGGAAATTCTTCTTGACATGGGAAGATAATGAAATCTTCAGCAGGCAAAGAAATCCTTCTTCATAAATGCTGAATGGAAGAACCCCTAATTGTAAATGCTGATAAATTCTGTAAATTCTGCCTTAACTCAACAGCTAAAATGAAACATTGAAAGCCTGGGCTGGCCAAACCGTACAAACCAATCTACTTGACCGGCTATCTCTAAAATCAGTTTCCAGTTCCTCATGCGGTCACAAAAGCATCATACACCCTAATTTTTCATAAATTAGAATGAACTCAAGACTTTCCTTAGAAAACAAGTCTCGTAATACTCTACTATTCCCATGACTCCTAAAACTTTATGTTCTTCCTTCAAGAGCAAGATTCACTGGCACTCAACACCATGTAGTCACCAGTGGAGCTGTAACCTCCCTACTTCTAAATATCTCCTTGCTGAGATGGTTAAAAATAAGACCTGACTCTTGCAGAAGCCAAGGTATGCTGCACGTCAAGCTGCTGACCATGCTACCCCCCAGAACTGCTGAGGAGCATTTCCATCCTGCAAACACCAGCTGCAATCTTTGTTGCAAAATACACGGCATATCCCCTTTGCCTCGACTCAAAAGCGTGCTGCCTGCTAGTGCTCCTTGCCCAGTAAAACCATCAGATTCCCAAAAGTAACCTGGGCACATTGGTTTCTACCTCCTTTTAGGAACATGCACATCTCCTCCACCAAAGGAGGAGCCTGACCTCCTCTTGCAATTTCCCTATTCTTTTTATGTAGTTTGTAGCAAGAAAGTCAAAGCATAGACTTGACCAAGAGACAGAAACCTTGAGAAGAGTTTACCAATACACCTCAGGTGCCCTCTTTAAAAAAATAGATGAAATGAAAACTCCAAGCAATGAGGCAGGGCATTAAAGAAAGTCTGTCATAACAAATGACCATCAGTGCCCTGACATTACTTGCTCTCAAACCAGATGAGGCCATAGGCAAATGCATCTCTATAACTGTAAAGCTGAATGAGGTAAGCTAAAGAAACGGTTACATCGGGTTAAATGTACAAAAAAACCCTGCACTTGGAGTAAAATCTCGGCTTGTCAATGGCAAAGCATCACCTTGAAAACTGAAGCAGCTAATGAAAATGATGATGAACAAGGCGTTAAAACTGATATTTATTTGTACTTTTCATAACTCTCAAACTCAAATGTTACATTCCATTTTCTATGTGATTAAACTGAATCTTGCTGCAGTTGTATTAGATAATTAAGCATTTTTGGCTACTTTGGCAGATATTTAAACTGAGGCACAGGAGAGGCAAGTCCTGTCTGTCAGCTATTGGCAGAACCTCAAATAAATGCTGAAAGTTTTTGACTCCCATTTCTTTAAACAACTTAGAGCACTAATTCTTTGACTAAGCAGCTACCCCATTAGGATAAAATGAATGCTTATCAGGAAAACATCTTAAAGTACTAAATGCAACAAAAAGACCCTGCAACTCATATCACCTAACAGATAAATCACATTGACATAAGGCATCTCATGGTAGTGCACAGCTGACCTCCAGCTGACTTCCACGGACAAGTTATTCTACGTTGGACTCCACACACCACTTCCATTGCCCAAGCTTCACTGCACTGTTCCTGTGGCAGAAAGGATGAACTGCAAAAGGCCACGAACAGCAACGGCCTCGCATCTTTCCAGCCCATACACGGTGATATTCCTGCATCTCCAGCCTCGTGGCAGGGCAGCGCCTTGACCCTGCAGCACAGCTCAGGCTTCCACCCGTCCCGGTTTGGAAGCCAGTTTCAGCGGCTGCCCTCGCCCCGTGTGCTGTTCCGCATGTCACCATCACCTAATTACACCTGCGGTTTTAAAAGAGACCCAGGCATGAACTCATGTTCAAATATTCTGCCTGTTACACAGTACAAGGCAATATACTTAGTGTGGGAGCCCTGCACTGGGTCACAAGCTGGAAAAGATTGTAAATAGCATTAAATAAAAGCGAGAGCAGGTTTTTAAAATCGCATTCGCTTCACTACTCTTGTGCTACTGTTTGGTTTCTCAAGGAATACAGATACAGCATTATGGTATCTGCGTGTATCCCACCTCTGAAAGTAACCGGATAACTGGTCTTCAGAAAGGGAAGGGCTGCTGTCAATTGACTATGAGACAAATTGGTCATGGAAAGTTTCCTTCTGCCTATGTCAGCTAGAGAGACGTTTAGACCCCTAAGCACATCTATTTACACATATATAAAAAAAAATTTATAAAAAAAAACTCTGAAAAATTGTCTCTATTTGTGTATATTCTCATTAGCCATGCACAGATATTCACATAGGAAAATTTTACTAGCCAAGGAGTTTTGTCTAGTGCTATGTTACTCCTTTCTTACGCCTTCGTAACTCCATTACAAAAAATCTGTTTACACTGGGGAAACACAACGATGAGTCAGACACCGAGATAGCACATTCAGTGACATATAAATGTGCTGTAAACAACAGATGTAAAACTTTGCACAAATGACTCAGTATCTAGCAAACAAAATAAATATTATCTGATAGGGATGATAAAAGTTGGGGGGAAAAACCATCAAAACCCCCAAATAATTTCAACAGCCTAGTTGAGTAATAAGCTACATAGTATTTCAGCTACATTACTTTTATGTTGCATAGAAAGAATCTGAAGAGACTTAGTATTCTGAAAGCTACTTGTTGGGCATAGCTTTTCTATTAAAATAAAGTTACATGATATTCCAGAATTTAAAGTGGGGTCTTTAGCAAATCAAGATTTCTAACCCACTGAAGTTACTAAGTTGGCTAAAATTTATGCAGTAGGCTCTGCATAAATTCTAATAAAATATTCCTCATTGACTCGTAACATTCGAAAACCTTTTCCTGTGAAAAACCACATCTTACTAGCAGAGATGTTTCATAGGGGCGTCTTCCACTTGTGACTGAGCACGTCAGTTCTCTCAGCATTTGCAATCGTAGTCCATCCCCGTGCCCAGCTTGGCACAATTGCAAACTTGGAAGGAAATAATAAGAAAAGACTCACAAGACTTTCAATTGCCTTGAACACAACTTAAGAGATCAAAGTAGCTAGAACACTTAACAGCAAGCGTCTTCTAGACCACTGCTGATTCAAAACCACAATCTGACAGCTAATGGTTAATGAAGTAAAACTCACTTAGATTCCTCACAGTTCTTTCAAAATTACTGTACTGTGCGATATATTCATACCTACAACAATCACATGAATATATTTATTAGGAAACTCATGCTGTCTGCAGCCTAATACTGTTATTTGCTCTAAAACTCAATCTCCACTGATGTTCGTGTGCTGAACAATGATCTATTTGCAGAGTTAACTCAGGGCAGCTTTAGTGAGCACTTAGGAAAAAAGTCCCCATTGAAGCTTGTGGTGACTTTCGAAAATCCAAACACAGCCTCAGTGATCAAGTGCACAGTTAGCAGAAAATTTATCCCCCAAGGTGTCCCGTGTTTTAGATTAAATGGCATTTTTTCAGTCTTTCTCTGCTGAAGACAGGCTCTGAATTAAAACATTATTTCCAAGCATCAATTTTAAACCATCATTCACATGTATGCACTACAACCACTACCAAGCGCTTCCCTAACAGACTGTAGCCTTTCTAATTTCATTATGTATTCTGGCCCTGGGCAAAGTTAAAAGGCATACCAAGTGCTAAAATGGCAATAATATAAAGTATACAGAGGCTAAGTTAATTTTATCACTAGCAATTTTGCTGTTACTATGGCAAGTGTGAAAGCATTCCCACTATTTAAGGCAGGATTTTGCAGTGCTGTAAGTCCTCATGCTGTTATCCTCCCAATTCTGTGAGAACAAACCATCCCAGAGATACTTAAACCCCTTTTTCATATACAAATCGCTTCTACATTCACCTCTGGCTTTTCCCTTGTGGAAAAACATTGCCTGCCCACGTCCTCGCATGTTAGTCGCAGCTCTGAGGCTTTCATGACAGCTTCAACACTGCATCTGGATCTGATCCCGTCTAAAACTGTGTGCACTCCTCCTAATTTCATCCTTGGCCAGGGAGACCACAACGGGGCTTTGAATTTTGCTGAGGGAGTAGTTCAGCAAAGAATCCCCCCGAAGAAACAGAAAATATCATCAGACTGTGGAAAAAGAAAGGAAAAAAAGAATATATCTAGGAAGAAGAGGCATAAACTAAAATAAAAAAAGAATGGTTAATGAATTAAATTAGTCTAATACAAACGTGTCTGATACTAGCCAAATACATGCCTCTGGACGGAACAATGAGAGAGGACACAGCCTTCCAAAATAAAAAGAGATGCTGATTTGCCACACCAAACTGTTCCATCATTAAAAAGGTGTAGAGTTGCGTGACAATCAAAATAGCTAAGAAATGCTAGAACATAAAGAATGGGAGAGAAGATTCAGCTAAAATACGGTGCAGGCTAAGGTACTGTTAAGCACTTATGTAAATTGCTGGGGTCAGAGTGTGCCGCGCCGGAAAGCCTTAGTCCACGTCACTGGTGTGATCTCGTCACGGTTGTTATCTTCAGCTGTGGGCTTCCGTAGGAGAAAGAGGATTTGGGGTAATAACGATAACAATGAAAAGCACGGGAAAACTGCTGAGTGAAGAGAGATTGAAAAGGCTCTGGCTGTTAAATTTAAAGGGAAGATACAGTATGACAGAATAAAAAAAAACCCAATGGTATAAAGTGAAGCATTCTTGCTTATGTTTTCTTCTGACCCAAGAACAAGAGGGCTTTTATTTAAATACAAATACTGATGAAGAAGAGAAAATATTTTCACACTATATAAATCACCTGAGACAGGGGCTGCCCTTTACCACACGCTGGCACAAAGCAACCCAGGAGTGGGTGCATCCGCTGGGTGTAGGAACTCTATACACTACTACAATTTAAATATGAATAAACCCAATCAGCAGTAATAGCAATAATGCATTATAGAACAATATCATTAAAGTAAGTAACAGTCACTCTGGTAACACTGCTGCAAGACTCACTGCTTTATGATAACATGAGGTTTTGGCAAGAATCCAAAAATAACATTTTTTTGGACACAAATATCCGCTCTTATGAAAATGTTGTTAAAAAAATGTGAAGGACATCTAAATTTCAATGCTTTGAGGCACAAGCAAAATCACAGACCCACTGAAGAAGAGAAAATAGGACTGGCAAGACCCAAAAGGTCATTTCATCTGTGACTCCATGCAGAGCAAGGCTAAGTGAGGCTGTCTAACTGCTTAGTAAGAGCTAAAAGGCACTGAAATGCATTTCTCCCAACATCTAGCCTGAATCTTTCCCAGTCCCCTAACACACCTCGCCCTGCTCAGCAGTCAGAGAGCAGACGGCTCGCTCTGCCTTTGCAGCTTCCTTTCATGTGGAGGGAGATTCTTATCCCCTTTCCTTTCCTCTTTCTTCCTTCAACAAAATCTTAAGTCTTCAGGTTTTGCTAACAGACAATGTTTTAAGGCTCTGATCGTTCTCAGACATCTCCTCTGGACTCTCTCCAACCTCGTTCCGCTTCTTCCTTGAGGTGCAGTGCCCAGAACTGAGGAGCGATTACACCAGTAGTTGCAAACGGGGTCCGACCAGAGCGCGGTGCTTGCTTTGCACACCTTGCAGGCAATATTCTTGCTTATACGCCACAGAGAGAGACCTTCCTGGGTTTTGGGGTTTTTTTGGTTTTTTGTTTTTTTCCGGCACGATACCGTCTTCTTACATTCAGTTCGTGATCCTCTACGACACCCAGGTGTTGTTATTGAAGAATTTCTATGCGACCTGTTGTCCAGCTTCTGTACTTGCATACCGGGTCACCCTCCAGTGCGGGATTTGGCATTCCCGTGTGTTCGATTTCACCCCATTCTGGCAGATCTCTCCTCCAATTTGAGTTCTCATCCTGCCTCTCGAAAGGCTTGCGTCCCTCCCACCATTATGGCAGCTGCGAGTTCAGCAAGTAAATTATCTCCTTTTTCATAGGAGCAGCAGAAATACGGAATAATTGCACCGGGACCAGGTGGCCCTGCCTTAGCAGCACCGCCCGGTACACGTGCGCACGCTCACAGTGCTGATTTCTGCCTCAACAGAGTTTTGCAAACAGTTTATACCCACTTTACAGTAGTTTAATCTAGACCGTGTTTAGGCAGGATGTGCATGAACAGCCATGTGAGACTATCAAAATTTGTGCTAAAATGATGACCTCTCTGTTCTCCCACTGAAAAGGCCCATTACCTCGTCATGGAAAGAAATTCGTTCACACCGGCCATCCCTCGTATACCAGCTCTCATGTTCTTGCCCCTCATTTCCTTCCTACTCAAGTTTTCTCAGCTTATAGGAAAGAAAATTTTCTTTCTTTTCTATTTGCTGTCAGTATATCAGCATGCATATATATATATATGTGTATGTATTTGGCCTGAAATGTATTTCTGCTGTTCTGTATTCCGTATTATAAAAAGAGAGGAAGAAAGAAAATGCCTGGCTGATAGAGGAAAGATTCTGGCTGTAACTGTAGTCCCTGGAGATGCAGAGATCCAAATTTCAGGCTGCCCTTTCCCCTGACTTCGTAATTCCTAGTGGACTAGGAACTGGCAATACACCTCAGTAAACCTGTTTTTTTTTCCTGAAATGGTCTAAAATTGGAATTATCTAAAATTAAAAATACTGAAGTATGACCAGGCAGGAATTTCCAGGGGAAATAAAAAGTTCAGAGAAGCAAAATACAATTATTCACAGAAAGCAAACAAAAAACCCCCCAAAATTGTTAACTAGACAAATTGTCACCTAGCATGCTCACCTCACCTGTCTGCTCCTCAGACCTGTTCCTTCTTCTTCCTACCTTATTCAATGTTCATTAAAAAAATCCAGCAATTTTTTTTCTATAGAAGAAACTTATTTTTTGAAAGGATTATTTGAAAGGATTATTTATAATTATTTCAATGGAACATTTTCCTCAAAAAAAAATCTAATACCAGTAACAAACAAAACACAATTTTGAAAGGATTATTTGAAAGGATTATATCTAATTATTTCAATGGAACATTTTCCTCAAAAAAAAAAAAAAATCTAATACCAGTAACAAACAGCTCTAACTTTTCAATAGCTGTAACCAAGCCATTTGAATCTGTGAACATGCTCCAATTTATTCCGGATATCTTTTCAATCAATAAAAGAATGCTCCTGAAAATTTGAGATTTTTTATTTAAATGGCTCTTTTTTATATATTTTTGTCATTAATTGGAAAATGTACTTTTTACTTAATTTGTTACTTTTTGTTCCAAAAGGACAATAAAGATTTTTTTTTTAATTAAATAAACCATATCTGGCAAAATTATCAAATACATAAGAGTATACAGTCTTATATTCAAGATATATGAAAGAGTATATAGTATAGCATAGCAGGGCAGAGCATAGTATATAACATCTCCTGAACCAGGTGCTTAATGACTTGTTTTATAAAATTATCATAATTTAATCAAAGACCACTTCATTTTCATAAACAGAGGTCGGTCAGTTGAAGCCCACTCGTATGTGTCACAGCTTGGCTTGCCAAGACATTGCGTAAGTGTTTCTTGTAGCGAGGTCACCGTCTGATCCGTGGCCGCTTGCTGCCTTTCAGCGCTCGGACAACAGTAACTCTCGGGTGCCTGTCTGTCACTACAGCAGTCACCGTCCACCTCACACCTGCCTTTGAGGCTGTTCGTAATAGTTCGGTATTTTCTTTCTTTATAACTCCCACTGTGTATTTACCTAAGATGCTTATTGTATGTCTCTTAATCAGCTAATTAGTTCTTCCGCAAACCGCGCCCAGCCGCTCCCTGCCGATTTGTTAAGTCGAACTCCATCCTTCCTCTTCCAGGAAAGCAACCGCAAAATATTCCTCCCGTAGTTTCCTGGTGTTCTGCTAAGCTCCTACCTGCTCGTTTTCAGTGGACAGCTTCACGCTCTTCTATTGTCCTTCTATCACCTCCAGGTTCCCAGCCAATGAGTGGTTAATTCATGCACAGCAAGCAGCAAAGCGTCACAAGAGGTAACAGATACTGCTAAGCCACAAACCTCCAGATGCTCTATTTTCTTTGCCTACCTCTCGTTTAAGGGTATCCTGTGAAGCAAAATGCTTCATCACTGCATGGGAAGATGTGTGATGACAACCTGATGAAGGTGAGCGTTTTCCTCCTGACTGCTTTTCACCCTGGCAGAATACCAGAACAGATTTCTTTTTGGTCAGAGAGCTTCTTAGGGAAGCAGGGAAAGGTAACACCAGCAGATCATGATCCCTATCGCAGCAAAGGCCTAGAAGCTCAAATCAACAGCATTTGTGCACGTTGCAAAACAACATGAGGAATGTGTGTATAACACCGATGCGTTCACCCTCACAAATACTTCATAAACACTATATATACACATATATACGTACAGATATCTTATATAGCTCTTATCACAGAATCACAGAATAATTGAGGTTGGAAAAGACCTTTAAGATCATCAAGTCCAACCACCAACCCAACACCACCATGCCCACTAAACCATGTCCTGAAGTGCCACGTCTGCACGTTTTTTGAATGCATCCAGTGATGGTGACTCCACCACCTCCCTGAGCAGCCTGTGCCAATGCTTGACCACTCTCTCCGTAAAGAAATTTCTCCTAATATCCAGTCTAAACCTCCCCTGGTGCAACTGAGGCCATTTCCTCTCGTCCTATTGCTGGTTACTTGGGAGAAGAGACCAACACCCACCTCACCACAACCCCCTTTCAGGTAGTTGTAGAGAGCGATAAGGTCTCCCCTCAGCCTCCTCTTCTCCAGACTAAACAATCCCAGTTCCCTCAGCCGCTCCCCATAAGACTTGTTCTCCAGACCCCTCACCAGCTTCGTTGCCCTTCTCTGGACACGCTCCAGCACCTCAACATCCTTCTTGTAGCGAGGGGCCCAAAACTGAACACAGGATTCAAGGTGCGGCCTCACCTGTGATGAGTGCAGGGCCACGGTCGCTTCCCTACTCCTGCTGGCCACGCCATTGCTGATACAGGCCAGGACACTGTTGGCCTTCTTGGCCAAATATGTGCATATGTTATGTAGGTGTATAAATAAATATCAATTATATATGTGTATATATATCTGTCTATATTATATATATAGACATATGTTATACCTTAAAACCGTGTAAGAGTTTTTTCTTTATATTCGCATTATGTACTTGGCTCATTCATAAAATACGTTCTCTGACAATCTCTGACCATTTGGAGTAACACCCCAGGTGTGCTCAGGTCCTGCCCCAGCGTGGAGCCGGACCCGGACCCGCGAGCGGGAGTCGCTGCCCGGCGCACAGTTCAGCCACAGCCGCCCTGTCTCCTCCGGGAGACTAACACCGCTCCCCCAGCTCAGGCGGCCACGGCAGTACTGTGGTGATGGTGGGCCATATCAAGACCATAAAGACAACTACTGTCTTCATTTTTAGCGGAGACATGTGGCGAAAAAAAGCACCAAAACAACCCAGTCTGAGAATGGTTCCTCTTTTTCACTTCTAGCAAAACACCCTGTCATGTCTGCTTAAATTTCTATGGCATCTTCTTTTCCATGCTCATCTTTGCCTCCCACTGACGTGGACTTCGTACTTTCTTCTCCTTAGTTTATTTAACCCCTTGGGATCCCCTGCTAGCCAAATTTTGCATTGAAAATTTTGTTTCAGTGTTATTAACAGGATATAATTACTGAATATTTTGGCTCCGTTGTAATTTGCAGTTGAAGGATTGTTTTGCTTGCCAACTCAGATTTATTCAGCTGCATGTCAGTCCACGAAATATGAGCTAAACTTAGCCCTCTTCTTTTCAACGATATTACTGCATGGAACAAACTCAATTTTATTTCCTTTTCCTGTTCACATACGTAGGGACATACTGTATAGTGCAGCACGTAAGATCTCTACGGTATGGGCAGCTGACATAATACAGTAGCAGACAGCAATTTCTGAGCTGGAACCATATGACAGGCTCTCCTTTTTATGCAATACAGTTAACAACAACTTCCTACTGAAATAATACCAAATACATATATTCTTACTAACGAGGCCATAATCTGGCAAGCTTTAAATGAGGTAGCGACGCAAATGGTATCTGTGACAGTGAGCACAAGTTTCTCTTGCAGGATTTAACTGTGCTGTTCAGCTGACCTGTAGGAAGAAAAAGGTGTCAGAAAATCTTGGGTGTGACTGGCACTAGTGCAATTGTCCTATGATGTGACGCAGGTATACACAGGCCTCAGTTCTTTGCAAAGAAATC
>NW_010532655.1:0-25238 GCF_000687285.1 Phaethon lepturus | reverse complement strand
CGCTCTTCCAGTGAAGTCAGTCTGCCTCTATTTCTGTTTCTATTTTGAATTATTCCTGCAAGGAAGGAAGAGCAGTGCTTATGTAAGGCAAACAAAAGGCAACAAATGCTCCTCCTCATGCCGAGACATTACGCCGGTGTTTCTTTTATTCATGCACGGTTGCTGTGGATGTAAAGATCCCACAGCATTTAAAAAGCGTGGGGAGGTCCTGCAGCCCCAATCATATTCCCATCTTCCCATCATCGTCCCACTTGCTGGAGCACGAATCCCTTTCACTCTGAGAAGGGGAAGCCCCGAATCTCACCATAGTACGAGATCAAATTCACAAAGAACAGAAAGATCTGCAGGAAAACGTCAGTGCAGAGCTGACTAAACACTAACTTTCAGTGCCTTGCAAATCATCCCTGACTTTTTATATAAATAAAATGGGAACTCTGAGGTATCTGAAACTCAGATCATAGCATAGTCCACTTTGATTTTAATGTTCAAGACCATCTATAACAAATTGACAGCAACATCTGGGTTGCCACATCTGTCCAAGTGTGAAAACTAATTTCAGGGTCTAGTCTCTGGCAACCAAGTCCATATAGTCCAAAAGGACAATTTCATTCTGATGTTGTACTTAAAATACCTTGTCAAGGGAGGCACCTTTGCAAGATGACACTGTTTGCAGCATTGTAAAGAGGGCAGTCAAGTCATACCTTTGAGCACTACCTGCCAAGCGTAGCTTGCTGATTTTTTCACACATTTCCCATTCCGAAGCACTGAGCCCATCTTATGCTATTCCAGGATTAAATACAAATCGCTACAGCTAACGCAACTGGATGCATCATCACAAAAACACGAAATTATCCATTTCTTTAAAGGCATTTCTTTCTTTCCAGATCACACATTTATTTTTAAGAACGAAGCACCATTTCTCAATTAATATATCCAGTAATATAGAGTTTGGAATAAAGAAAAAATACATAATCCAAACTTGTGTAGGTGAGAAACTGTGAAATCATTTCCTCTTCCTTTCTTCCTTCCCTACTATGAACTGACTACCACGAAATAAAAGTGTTGCTGTGTTTCTGAATTCAGGACTTTCTGGACTTAGGTAATTACCATCAGGCTCTGACCTAAGGCCATAGACCTGTGGCTCAAAGCACATTCAGTTCCCAGCAATGATCAGTGGCACTGCCTCTATCAGTGAGGAACTAAAGCCACCGTTAACAGCGAGTTTCATATCCCAATGTGCTAAGCAAGAACATTAGCATTGTAAAATGTGCAGTCACCAGCTTCTTGCTAATGGCAGAGCTACTGATTTCATTGCTATATGGCGCCTGAAGTGAGGACGGATGTCTTAGCATGATTTGCGTTTCAGTATGGAAACCAGAAGAACCTGAGAGCTGCAAACTCAGCCTCATAAACTCATATTGCCATGGGTACGGGACTGCATTAGCAGTGATATTTTCCTAGCAACTAACAAACATTATGAGGACCGCAGGCTTTCTTGCCTATGCCTGCAATACTACTCGTTCTAGCTGTCACTATACGTTGGTTCTAAAGGATGGCTCCATGTTCTTAAAGTTATAAATATCTGGGGATCAGTGAATGGTTTCCATTCTTTACATTTCAAGGCTGCTTATTTGTCCTGGATTTTCCCTGCTGAGTAGGTAACCTGATTTACCCTGATTTACCCTGCTCTGGGTACTGAGAGCTCTGAAAATTTATGAGCCCCAGGATTATTCTGGGGGATGGAAGAGTGAAAATCTCCCCCCAGAATTTTCCTCAACTGACTCAAAGGCTGCTTTCTCCAGTTCATCTTTTCTTATGGCTGCTGAGGAAGATCCATCGTGCTCTTGATTTTCATTAAACGTGATCATGAGCAATGTGTAAGAGTCACAGATGATTCACTGGATTTTATGGGGGGAAAAACACGTCTGTTCCATTTTTACCTAGCAAGATTTTTCATAGTCCCATAGAAATGAGGAGAAATGGCATTTTTCAGCAGAAAAAATGGTGGAGGTAACAATAATGATGCCAGATGATGGTGTCTGAAAGATGAAAGTAAAGCTTTGTTTTACTCATTTTTATAAAAGATTTCAGTTTTGTCTTACTCATTTTTATTTGCTGCTCAAAAGTTGCTCAATTTTTATCCTGTGTGTATGTGAACATCCATAGTCTATATCCTTCCTGCTCATCCTTTACATTCTAGTTTATTTAGAGATTATTTACAAAGCAGAAACGTTTTTAGGCAAAGATTATGTTACTTTACAAAATTCTAGAACTCATGGGTTCCCTGCCTAATTCTTCTATGAGAAGCCCTCTATATGTCTGTTGAACCTATGTATGTACACATAACACATGTAAATGCAGACATTCTTACCATGCCTAGCTAGGAGTTAACAACAAAGCAATTACACCCACAGATACGTGGTGAAGCTCAAAGCTTTCAGAAATCTAAAGAAAATCTTGGCATAGAAAAGTCCAGTAGCGATAGCAACTAAAAAAATAAGCGTATATATCGTTTTAGTTGAACTCTGCAATAAAATGGAGCTTATGTGCCCAGCTGCCCTTGTCTCTGATTACCTGTCAGTCATATTCTGCTTGAGTAATTTTTGGAGCTGTTGATCAGTCTCTGTCAAATCTGAAACAGAGCTAGAAGTCTCCAAGATAATTATGATCTGACAGATTTTCTGACAATAAGAGTTTGGGTAACAGACGGAGATGCTAATTCACGGTATTCTAAAACAAGAGCAGTCTGAAAAAACTTCTGTATTTTGTTTCACAGTGATTCGCATATACACATTTCACAGCATTTAGCGATGTAGCTCTCGATAAGACACAGCATGTGCTGACTTTTGTGAAATGAAGATCAGAAGACACTTAACAGTTGCTGTAGAGTGGGTTGGCTGAGGGAACAAAAGGAACAAATTAAATGAAACTGAGTTCAAGTAAAAAATTAAAATAAAAAAATAATCAGAGAGACTTGATACAATCTTAATTAAGTTTCAGTGCATCCTCACAAACGTCTAGGCCAGTTGGGATGTTACACACTCACAGCTCAGTTGAAACCAAAGTTACAACCTCAGCCTTGTTTCCTGAGGTTATTACCGGATGTGTAAGTGCCGCAGGCACAGTCAGAACCGTCTCCAAAACCATCCATAAACTCAGCTCCTCTACGGGGACTTCAGAGCGATCGCTGGTCTCCCTATGCCTTTGATCAGATACACACATTTCGGTGTTCGATACAGGACTATTACTCCTGCATTTTATTTGCCTACCAAACACAGAAGTCAGCTAAATGATATCTGTGGTTCCTGCGTTAAAACATGCTTTCTGAAAACGGGAAAATCTCATACCAAACACTGATAAATTTGAGGAAAGCTTGGCGGGTTTGGTTCATTTCTAGTTATTACTTCACTTGTTTGTGTGTAGGTGTGCAAATGAATGCAGGTCTTCTGTGGCATGGTGTATGTCAAATATAGTCACATAAAGATGTCCTAATAGCCCGGGCGGCCCTTCGCTGTAACTTCTGCAAAGAAGCGTTCTGTAAGATTAGAAATCTTCATTTCTAGGAGCTGATGCACTGAAAAAAGTAATTTCTACCCAAATCTAAGGTACTACCACAGCCCTGCACTTGCAGATTAGCACAGGTGGTAGGCGCGACGGCCCTGGCAGTCAGGCTCCTGGTGGCACGTCAAGGCAGTCCTTGGTAGTGCGGCGTCTTGCGCCGAGACCTTGTGACTTAAGGGCAGAACGCCACGCCGTGTAGGCTTCACACTTCATGCGCACAGTTGACTAATGACCATGAAACTGTTATTGCCGTGGTTCACTATGTTATGTCAAAGGGGACCATGATTGTTTTTCCAACAAAATGCTCTTCATTTAGTGACACTAAACTGGTATCAATTACAATCCAGAAAGGTTCAAAGATGATCATCATCTCTGCAGGGCTGTTGTTTTTTATTGCTAATTTGTGCACGTTTTGACAGTAATCGCTGAATGTTTTCATGTTTCCAGAGGTTCCCATGGTGCTGCTACGGGAAGTTTTGAATGATTCTGCAGTCCTCAGATCAACAGCAGGAGGATTTATTCAACAGAAAGTATTGGGTTTATTCTTTTACTTCACACGGAGCTTCACACCTACATATTTTTGTCATAATACTTTAAAATGAAAATTTTAAATGTAAAATTAAATGGGTATTAAAAACTTGAAATCTAATTGATCTAAAAAATAGCTACCTTTTTGTCTTTCTGAGATTGTTTGAGGTTTTACAGAAGATTTCTCTTGCTCTTCTGTTTGACTTTACTGTAAGAAATGACAGTATGAAGAAAACTAGCTATACTTCACTGTCCTGTGAAGAAATAAATGGAGAAAGAAAAAAAAAAAAAGCATTTTCAACTACATGAATGTGTTTTATGTGTACTTGCAGAAGGAAAATTTAAAATTCTTTTCTTCAGAGATCTGTTTATACTTATTACTTGCCCAGAATCAGAAAATAAGTAGTACCATTACTTCAGAGTGATTACTGACGATGTGTAAGATTAAGCATCTGCATAAATCTGGATTGTATTTCAGACACTGTCTGCAGCATCATCTATTTTAGGCACATTTTCAGCACAGAAATTCAAGACTCTCTCCCCTTTGCAGATACCTGACTTAGAAAATTCCTTGTTGTTCCTCCACAAAGTACATAAAGCACCTAAATATGAGTTGCCATGAATACTCTATAGCAACTGAGCCTGACGGTCTAAACCTTGCATTCCAGCAGTCGTGCAAAGAGATGTCTAAACTCTCTTTGCGTCTCTTGACTTACCTTTTTTTTTTACTTTACTAGGCACTGGCAATTATGAATTCTGTTCGAAATCACTAGTGGTGGTGCCTAATTTTATTGCATATAGTCGGCAATGACTGAAGCAACCAATGATCTGGGAAGTGAGAAGATTCAACTCTAAGTCCTACTTGGTCACCGGGAGGTTTCAAGCATTGCTTTCATTCCCCAGGGCAGTATCTGAACCACCAACTGGAACACAAGGCTGGGACAGAGCCTTTTCTGTCCATTCTTAGGGAACCTGGGCCACGGTGCCAGCTATAACAGAAGGAGAAATGGAACATGGACATAGAGCTGCCAGGGAAGATAACGACCGTGTCACCTCTACTTTTTTATTTTACCAGTATAGCAGAGTCCTGTCACTGATTGTCACCATTTATTAATGCTGTTTAGGGGTCATCTTTCATGCCTGCCCAAGGAAAATTAGATTCTTCAGAGGAAACAACGCTCAATGTCCAGATGGAGATCGGTGACGAGTGGTGTCCCTCAGGGGTCTGTATTGGGAAAACGGAAACCTCATGGTTCATGGTGTTTCAGGGTCTGACCCATCTTATAGCACTAGTTGTACAGTGTTTAACTATGCATCTACTCTGCTGAGTATCTTTTACTTTTACATTGCTTAGTTTTGTCGGTTCTTACACAGGTTTACTTTTTTGGATGTCCTCTGAGGAGGCAAGTGCTAAAGATAGTACATTGCTAGAAAATGTAGTAGTCATATGGTTCAAAAGTCTGCCCATTCTTTTGAAATGACTGTTATTCTAAGTACTTAAAAGTTGTATTTGACGTAGTTGAGGCTTCTGCTTTTCTCCATCTATAGGCCTTTTGATCACCTCCTAATTAATGAAGTAATGACAATCAATTCTATTTACATCTAACACAAAGCATATTGTTAATGTCTGTTATACCCACTTAATTTTCCTTTCTTGCATCCTAACACAATGTTGTAACCTTGACTTTTTTTACTTTCTGCCTTACTGCTGCTGGGAGCATTAACCTGTGAAGTTATTCCATTTTAACATTCTAACTAAGTGGCTATTAAATATGAAGAGCGTAACTCATGTCTCTCAGGATGCTTCTTCTGAGTGAAGTCTACAAAAGACTTAAAACGCATTAGGATTCTGTTGTTTTGCTATGAACAAAGCCTCATTAAAGCCATGAAAGGGAGCTACACACCTCTCTGCAGGCCTAAATCCATGTTTTATCACTGGTTTGCATTATCTGTTCTCTGAGTCAGAGCCCTGCAAAAGCACAAGCCTCAGAAACGGTGGGGAAGGCCCACTTCACTTTCTTGTGTTCACGTCCACCAGCACTGTCGGGTTTTTTGCCAAGGAGAATTTGAATTTGGCTCTGTGGTTAAGGCAGAGGTTTCTGACATCCTCTATGGAACAAAAAAGTTTGTTTTCTCTGGATTCAAGTAAAATTCTGTTGGCCACCATAGATGAACTTCACTGGGCAGAACAAACTGACTTCTTACCAAGTCCAATAATAGTTACTTGACGTGAAGAAAAACCCATATTGCCAGACGCTTGATTAATTTCTAATTTTAAAAATAGAATATCTTTTAAAAAATGAAAAACAATAAGGGAACAAAGAAAGAAAGTTACTTATATTCTAATTGTTTCTGCATAGTGGAATTAACTAGGAATTTTCTAACAAAACATTTTTTCACGGGGAAATAACAAAGCATCAAACCCAAGCAGTTCACAGAAACATTTTGGTTTTGACATATTTTTCCCAAAACAGAAACAGGCTCCTGACAATAAGGAAGCCATCTTCCTTAGTGGTCTGCTAGAGAGCCCTGGTTTCCTTGTGTGTGGCTGAGAGACAGCCCCGCTCTGTGGGTTGTCCGGTGATGAGTAACTCGTAACCCAAAAACAACCTGTTGCAGAGCCAGAGGTTCACGACAGTCCAGCTGTGCCGGTGGCTCTCGGACGCACAGCGCTCCTCGGGCTCCCTTCGGCATGGGGAGAAACTACCCTTATTCCGGGAAAAGGTCTCCAGCTCTCCCAGCAGCAGAAAATTTCCAGAAACCACTCTCCTTTTTAGATTCATCGAGTGGAGTCCTTGGCGCACTCGGCAGTGTGCAGAATCCCTGACGTTACGTATCTGGCTGCTCCACATTGCTTTGAAAAATGGTGGTGGGGGGGAAGTATTCCTGCAGACAACTTTTTGTGTATGATCTGTAGAAACTTTTGGAGTCTCTGTGCAGATGGTATCTTGAGCCTGAACTGACTCCACCAGGTCACCGGCTGCCCCTAACTCCTTTGAACGTGCTGGTGTTGCAAACTGTCCCCCAGCCCTCTGAGCACTAACGCTGTGTCCTGGGACCGCGCTGGAGTTCAAGTGCTTAGTGGGCCAAGGACCAGTTACTAGCTACCTCCTTTCGTAATAAAGTTGAGCGTCTGTTTTGTAAACGCTTTGGCTAAGGAACACGTTTTCATTTTATAACTGTAATTCTGAATTACGCAGTAGCGCTGCAGAAATGAAGTCGCAGATATCCTGCAGCCTAATTTACCATTAAAGGATGGATAAAACGATGACCAAATGTTTTGATTTACAGGAGCTCAGATAAAGAGGAATACTAGTTATTCCAGGTCAGGAGATGAAATTCAGCTGGAGACAGGAGGAGGTTGCTCCGCTTAATATCTACCTCTCAATAGCTGGTTACCTGCACTCCGTGATTTTGGCATTATAGCAGAATAGAGGGCCCACTAGGCATTACACGGAAAATAAGACTTGCAGAACAGAATGGAATGAGGAAGAAAATATTTTTGCAGAAAACAAGTCCTTCCTCAGGACAAGAGGCATAATCCCCCGGCAACTGGGGAACAGCAGGCTGGAGACTGGGGGCCAGTAAGACAGATTGTGCGTCCCTGGTTACAGGAGACTCTTACAGCAGCCAGTATTAGGTAAAGGCTTCTACATACTGCTTTGCTGAGAGCATCTTCCTTCTCGCAAATCGCAGGCATCAATCAAGGCACGAGGGTTCAATTTTTCCAGTAATATAATTTAGGCATGACTCCAGTTATTAGACGGGATAACAGTCAAAACAGCACTGGGGGAAATAAAGAGACTGCATTTGCAACCAAGACATTATTTAAGATGAAAGGGAAGTACATGACGTGGTTTTAATGTTTCAGCCCAGACAAGTCTCCTCTGCTGTGGACACTTACTGTTTTCCTGTAAATTCATAGCCCTTTACATTTATTCTTTTCTTCCACAGCTATTTTAACGTACAGCTTAGTCACCTGAGCTTTCTAATACCACAGCAAGGCAAAAACTGGCTTCTAATCCCCCAGCCTCCTTGCCGCGGGCAGCGGTACCTCGGGCTGCTGGGCTGCACTGGGAGCAAGCGCTGGGCAGCTCTTCTCCTGGCCCGTATTTCTTGCTTTGATTTTTCTCTATGCTGATCAGGTGCTGATTCTCTGTCAACTCTAAGATATCCAAAACTAATACTTAAATGTGTTTCACACCCTTTTTTTTTTTTTTTTAATGACTCATTATGTCAGCAGTTGACATGATTTTGTCAGGATTGCAAGCACTTGCCAATGCTCCCCCTTTAATCTGCCGGGGAGGCAATTCTAGGTATGAGACTGTTGTCTCTCACAGCTCTAGCAGCAAATAAACACATCAGAAACTGAGCTGATATTTTTGTATGCTTCTGAGCTGTTCGTTTTCATTCTAGATTTGGGCTACTCCCTATTACTTCCTTCTTGTGCAACATGTTCTGTCATGGAAAATTTTATCTGTTTGCAATTGAAAGTGCTGCTGATATAATGCATCGCTCTAAGAAAAAAACAACAACAACAAAACATGGATGAAGAAACACTACTTTAAGTAATTTATTCTAGCCAGCACTTGATTTACTAGAATGGGCAGAGTTACACCCCAGATAGTCAGCGAGATTGCTCTACTGCACGGGAATTTTCTCCTGAGCATCTGGGGAGGGGTGTGAAGAGCTGCAGGATCACACCAGGGACCCCACTGAATCGGAGCAGTTCTGAATTCCAGCTAGGATTGTGTAAGAGCCTCTGAGAAAGGATGCCCCAAAAGCATGCAGAATCAGTGGCAGGCAACACAACTTGTTGTGCCCTTTCCTCATCAACTTTGGCAGCTGCTTAAACACCAACCTGATGGTCTTGGAGCATCGTGACTCATCCCACAGGACAAGTTTCTGCCACCAAGGTGGGTCCTGTCAGTGGCACTCATGGTACCAGCTGTAGCGGGGTGATCTAGGGTTGTGCAGAAATCTGCGGGTTTTTTTAAATCCTTAGGAAGGTTCCTGTACGCTGGGACAGCGCGGGAGGTGTTTCTGAGCAGGACTCCAGGCTGAAGCCGAGACAGAGGGAAGCAATGTATAGAAAGAGGTTCTTTTTACTCTAATGAGGTTCCTGGTTCATGTTAGTTCCTTGTTCAGGAAATTCTTACAGTGGTCATACGATGGGTCCCATCCCTATCCATACATATAGATGAAGTTTTAACTTCTGTGCTCTTCATTAGGATGAGTTTACACAAATTTGAAGCCTTTGCCACAGGTAAAATAAAACACCAACCATACCCACTCCAAGCGACTACATTTTCTACAAATGCTCGAAGTGATTAAAATGCTTTCAGCTGAAGCGGTGAGAAGAAAAACAGGCATCCCGTGTGAAATAAGTGAACAGACGCCATTAATGAGTGGATCCTTTCATTATGTTTCCTCTTCAGGAACTACAGGTATGCCAGTTATCAAGAAAGCCTCAAGCGCCAAGACCTTAATGAAGCAATGAAATGTAGGAACGAGCACCTCTGTGACGCAGTAACTGTCATGTGTAAGGAGTGGAATCTATCTTAGGACTCATTAAAGCAGGAGGAACATGCAAGCCGAAAGCTTTCGGAGCACTGTTGAAAGGCAAGTGTCTATATTCAACATGCTCTTTAGTCAAACTTATGTCTTCAGAATATCTGGCCTATCTGCAAATGCGGGATAAAGGCATCTACCACGGATAATACTCAGTGGCACTAAAGGACAGCCGGACCGCTTGAGTTTAAGCGAGGGGTAGTGAGTCCCTGTGCTGCTGCTGAAGCTCAGCAGGTGACTCTAAGCTTGTGATCCTCACCATAAATGCCTGCTTGCCGACTGGCCCTTTACGAGGAGGTCCTTCTTCTCTGCAGCCACCTTGATCACTTCACTGGCCACCTTCTCCTTGTTTCTCCCTGCCAGCTGCCCAGGCTTTAAAAAGTGTGGTGATACCCCACTGACTGCAGCTCTTCCTTTGAGAACGGACCGAAGATTAGAAGCAGGATCTACATCTTCTTTTCTGACGGAGTCTTTAGGTTAATGAACCTCAGAAGTAATGGAAAAGAACTTTAGGAAGAGCAAATACCTAAACTAATACTAATGGATTATATTTGATGGGTTTTATTCAATGGGAGCAAAATTTGATTTTTAAAGTGCAAGTCTGCTCTGAAGCATGACTGTGAAATCACACAGTAAACAGAGCAGATCTGTTCTGTGTGTATTTTGAGTCATCCCAATGTTTTCTTTAGGGTGAGGAGGCTCTGCAGACAGGTTGTATAAAACATTGAATTTAGTCCCCTGAATGCTGGTAAGATAAAAAATTAATCTTCAAATTATCTGCCCTTCAGTGCAACAGCCTCTTCAAGATATGACATAGACTTTTGGACTAAATAAAATGTTATTTCAAAAAGCAGTACTTTGTCCTTGATTTGAGTAGCCAAACACTGTACAATCCATATAGAAGTACACTGCAAAAGACGGCTTTTAAGCTGATTGCAAACTCACCCACCTTGTTATTTACATGCTCAGCTTTTAAACACATCAGGAAAACAGTTCCAAAGTTTCTGCAATAAAACCTTATCCAGCTAATTTCTTTTTTTCTAGTACCCTCCTGAATCAGTTCTCTAAGCTAGAGATAATTCCTTCTGGGGGAGAGACAGAGAAAACAACATTGCTAACAAACAAACAGGAGCATTTCTCCTTATAAAAGGACAAGTTGCAAAGCAGTAAACCAGCTCGTGCTCCATAAATTACAAAATATTTAGTATCCAGTTACGACAAGCCTGTTACGTGCTACCTCCTATTCCTCGGCTCTTTTGGATTCCAAAGAAATTGGAAAGAACAAATACTGGGAACCTTGAAATTGTCACTAAAGGCCTTCAAGGGTAAATGAGGGCCCTCAAGAGTAAATGCTTTATTTCTTTGCAGCACTTTAACAACTTCTGAAACACATTTCCTTCCAAAATTATTTTTTTTTAGATTATCTAGGGGTGTCTTCTTGTCACCAGCACTGAACTATAGCAGTCATGCCATGAAACAAGGCTGTAATGTAATAGCAAACAAAACCCCATGAGGTGTCAGAGAACAGCCAGAATACAGTGTCTGGGTGAAAATGTGGGGAGCATTCCTTTTACATACCTGTACCAGGTGTATCCAAATTAAAATATGGGCAAGGCTAAAGTCTGACTCTTACAGAGGGTGCCAGGACAGTTCGAATGATACGGGGCTTGGGTTTACCGCTCATCTGGAAGGCAGTGTCTCTTTCAGCACAAGGATGTTTGAATTCGTGGTGAAGAAGCACTTCAGAGGAAGGAACAGCCAGTCCCCCTCCCTGGAGCGTGTAGGACAGTCTTAACAACCTTCTCATTAAGCCAGAGGCCAGGCTTGCACTTGCTTACTCTGTGAACCGGGAATAGTACAGCCGCAGATGAACGATGCAGACTCTAGTTCTCTGGGCAGATGAAAATTCCTATTTAAAGCATTATAGATAAAAGAGGAAAGGAAGAAGGGCAGCCTGTATAACAAAATTAACTCCCACTTAGAAAAAGAGAGAAACCGGCCATTACAAAATATGTTTTTTCTTAAAACAAACAGCAGCACAGTGCCAGTGCACAGAACACAGGGACTGGAAAAGAGCTGTGATGTGGGGACACTCCAAAAGCAAAGAATAAAAAAGAAGGAATTAATTTTCAACACAAAAGAAAAATTGCATTTAAAGAGGTGTTCTACCCTAACAGCACTATTGTACTTGTATTTTTATAGAAGTAACTTCAGGGAAAAAAACAGTTTCTGCTTCTAACTGAATGATAACGTTTCCTTATTTTCAAAGCGATTCATGGAACATGCCAGTTTTGCTCTAACTGGCTTCAGATTTTCGAACTTGACTATGTAAGTAACTTGCGTGCTTAAGAACACGGAATTCAGTACTGAGCCTGCTCAGTATTATCCTCTACCAGGCAGAATCAGCAAAGCTCAGCTGCCTGTGAAGGCTACATCTACACCGCTGGCATGAAAAAGAGAATCATGAGTGCAGATGTACACAAGAAACAACCTTTCTTAGCAAGAAGGCTGGACAGCTGTTGCTGTGAAGTTCTGACTAATTACTCCGAAAAACTGTGGCAGCAAAGTACAAAATGGATGCAAATACATGCTTAAAATAGAAGACTTTTTTTAGTCTGCATCTTTAGTACGTTTAAAGTCAATGCTTTGCTACTTGTTTGGCTTTTTTATAATGTTACACTTTTACACTGAAGCAATAAATATTTTCCACTGCTTCAGTTTTCTAATAACTGAAGACTACCAGATTTTCAGCAGAACTGCTTTCTATTAAAATGTGTCACCCTTAAAATGCTCATCATTTCGTCTGTATGAATAGAATCATATTTAGGGTCTTACATTCTTACTGTGAGAACAAAACCACCTCAAACTGAAAATTGGTTTGAGGCTGCAAGAAGCCTGGGCTGTATTTGCAATCAACAGCACCTTCTGATATATTGAATTTTCACAAGTCAAGAAGACTGAAACACTTCCACAAGCTGTATTCTTCCTTCAGGGATGGCAGTGTGAAATCAATGGAACACTTAAGACGCACGAATGCTATACAAGTCCCAACCTTGTAATCCTAAATGTTTTTCTCTGGCAATCTAAATTATATAATAATATTTCAGAGAATACTGTTCATATATAAAAGGTTTTTTTCATTTATATAAAAAAGGTTTTAATATTGAAAGCATTCTGTTCTGAAGTATTTTTACTGCACAGGAAAAGCTTTAATACATTAACTTTTGGTTCATCAATCACCTGAACAAATGCTTCACTTCAACAGCTGAAATAATTCCACCGAATAAACAATATTAACCATATGAGTAAACATAAACAGTAATCAAAGCCTTCATTTTCAGTATTTTACATCTTGACTAAACTACTCTAAAATTCAGTTAAGACAGTCAGCTAATATTGGGATTTAAGTTTCCAACCCTTCCCCCCAGCATTTATGATTTATTTAGCACAACTTTCACATTCTTTTTATATAAATGGGCTAATCCAAGCTAAAACAATTATTTTATATTACTAGCTAGAATATAAATCATTATTTGAACTGACTAGCTTTTAACCACTTAAGTCCATATAGTCTCTTTCTTACTTTTTTGCAAAAATTTCACTATGTCGTATACCCAGACCCTCTTTACTCCTAGCACGCATCCACTGGACAAGTTAAGACTGCTCCCATAACCAGCAAGTAATTTGTTTAAATTAGTGTTTTTCTTTTCTCCATCCAACTTATCCCACTTCATGGCATGTCTAATGTTCTCAGCCCTGATTAGGCTTTTGCTTTCAATTAAAAAAGCCATTTCCCCTCCAGGAAATCGGAAAACTTAGTACTGCATGTGTCACTGCTGCAGTCAGACACCCCTCATTTGCCCTGTGCTCCAACACGTAGAATTAGCCTCCAGCTCAGCCCGCAGCATGCTCCTCAGGAAACTTCTGGCTTGGAAAATTATAGATGCCTTAGAAGTAAGTGTTAGGCAGAAGTAGTAGAATCACAGCAGGGAGATCCTTCCACAAGGTGAGTGGACTGGAGAGTGGTCTGTCTGGAGAATGGACCCATTCTCCAGCTGGCCCATCTAGAGAAAGCCAACATCTACCGGAGCTTTTCTTGGCCCGATACTTGTATGCTCAGTCTTTGCCAGAGAGCTGCAAAAGCGTTTCCTGATCTACCCACCTTTCTGCAAAGGGCTGCGGTGTAAACAGCTTGGGGATGGACGCGGGGCGGTCCTGCGCTGCCTGCGATGCTCCTTCCCGTGCTCACCTAGCGAACTTGCAACTTTTCCTTTGGACGCCCAGACCTCCTACACAGGTCCCTGCTGCACGTCACCTGAAGGACTACGTTCCATTTTCAGCAGCGTTCTATGCAAAAAATGCCCTGGCTTGGGATTATATGGACTTCTAGGAAGTTTGATTGTGTTAAATCACTCCTGGATATAGGATCTGGCCATCCAAATCATTCAGGCCTTCCAACAATTTCAGATTTTGAGACTTATTATCTGTTTGTGTTTGACAGGTGGGATCCCACAACAGTGGCCTCAGCCATGTCCCACACCTATATGAAGGGGCTGGGCCAGCCACCCTTCCTCCCTTTATTTCCCTCCATCCCTGGGTTTCTGCAGGAAAACAATGCAGGCGTAGAGCCCAAATGGTTTGTTTTTGCAAGGGCTCTCTTTTGAACAAAATCGAGAGATGAAAGGGGCAGTGGAGGATAGCCACTGTTCAGTTTAAACAGAAATTCATTGCCTTAATTCTTCACCTGTTGAGTACGGATACCAGCGCTTTCCTCCTGCTCTTTGTCTCCAAGTCATACCAGTATATATAACGTTAGCAGAAGGAGGTACGATTGATTACGGCTTCCAGAATGGAGACTTCCAGCAAAGTACTTAACTCCTTAGAGGACCAAGTTCTTCAAAGCAAAGATCTGTTTATTTTTAGCTATGTTTCTGATGAATCTTTTTCTATCCAGGGTTTTTTTTTTTTATCATTCCAGCAGCAGTAAAGATACTGTTACATCTGATCTCACTGCTTTAATTAAGTGTTTCTCAGTGCATGATCAGTTTTATGTTAGGCTGTTTTCAAGTTCGAGATGTATACTAAGCAGGGTAACAGAATTGCACATGTCAAACCCTGCTTCACCCTAATATTAAAATAGTGTTTGATTTCCTTAAGGTTTAAAAAAAAAAGATCTACGAAGTTCCATGTAAATGTGTCACAAAATTCTTTTTATCTGCATTCTAAAAATACAAGTGAAAAATTGCCAAAAAACAAGATTCTATACAGTGTGCTGAACACCTTGACTGTTGGCGGGGGTTGAGGGTAACGGGGACAATGAATACATACTATCATAGAACCTGGAGAAAAAACTCTGGCAGAGGCATAACAAGATCTTCTCGCCCATTCGCTGCCTGATGATGGAATTAAAGATTCCAGTGTCATTCTTGCGGGGTGTCTGGTTAACTTGGGTATAAAGGATGGGTGATGAAGTCTCTACAGCATTCCTAGGGACACTGCACAACTGCTTCAATTTACTTAGTGTTAGGAATCTTTTTCTCATGTATAACCTGAATCTTCTGTGTTGCAATTTAAGCCCTTTAACCTATGTCCTAGCTGCCACGCGCTTAGAGAATAGAGTGTTCGGTCCTTACCACATTGTATTTCCATACATTGTTGCCCCTCACGAATTCCCTTCTTTCAGCTGTGCAAGTTCCTTGATTTCTTCCCATTTTTGCATAAGTTCTGTTTTCTAGATGTCTGATCATACCAACCGTTTCCTTCTAGACCCTGTTTCTATCAGCGAAGCAGCCCAAACCTGAAAACTGTATTTCAGACAATGCTTCCCAGTACAGCATATAGTGGAAATATTACACTGCAATCTTCCTCATACATTTCAGTGTGATTTTTAATTTTTTTTTTTTTTTTACGAAGGCATAGCAACAGCTCTGGACCGGAGACAGGCAGCAGGCCCCTGCATAACCCCATTTCAGACATTCCTGACAGTGATCCAGTGAAACCTAGTCAATGAATACAATTTCCAGCTGGTCCCACTGCTAATTCACCACAAGCACATCTCCTCAGGTTGCTTATCAAATGTGAGGCGATGTCAAAAGTCATGCTAAAGTCAAGATATCCAATATCAGTAGTTTATTTCTTATCCACAGGGCTAGTTACCTTGTCATACAACAAAACAGACTAAATTTGACAAGATCTACTTTTGGTAATTTCCTGGTGATCATTACTTGACTCCTTGTTTCCATTTTGATGTTTATAAATAGTTGATTCGATTGCTCATTCAAGCAGTTTTTAGTGAATTAAGGTTAAGTTGTTTGGGCTATAATTTTCTTTTTTAATTCCTTCCTGTCATCATCCCTTTTTTAAAGACTGGCAAAATGTTTGCCGTTATGAGTTGCTTGGAATTTCAGACCCTTCTGTGAGTTGCCAAAGGGCTCCTTATTGCTTTAGCAATTTCTTTGAATATTCTAGAATGCAGTTGAGTTGGCTTCAATATTTGAAAAGATCTCACAGGTTTAGGGATTCTAACCCATTCTTTTACTTTCCCCTTCATCACAAGCGTTAATTGTACCACAGACCAGTTCAGAGCTGACCTTTTCAGGAGACTGAAGCAGAAAAGGAATTAAACATTCCAGCCTTCTTGGAATCATCTGTTGAGAGCTCTTCCTTTTTTCTCTACAGCGGACTGATATTTTTCTTAGTCTTTCTCATCAGTACTGTGCTGATGAATGAATTCACATCACCCTTGATACCCCTTGCTAACAGCATCATGTTTTGAGAGGCTGGACTTTTTCTTCTGTTCCTGTATTTCCATATTATTCCTTTTATTTGTCTTCACTGATCTCATTTTCTATCCATTTTCTATATGCTTCCTTCTTGTGACTGAAATCAATAACTACGTTAACATTTAGGCATGTTGGTCTTTTATTACAGTTCCTGCTCTCCTTCTACATTTGGATCACTTGAGCCAGCATCACCCATATCTTTTGTCCGAGAAACTGCTAGCCTGCCTTAACTCCTTTTTTCTTTAGTTTTGGTTCCTCTGCACACTGCAGATGTCTGAGTTTATTAAAAGTTTTGCTCTTGAAATCCCCTGGTTTTGTGTTCTTCCTCCTTCTCCTCTAAAGAATAATGAACTCTGCCACTCTGTGGTCACAGAAGTTGCCTTCTACACTTTCACTGAAACTAGGCTAGAGACAAATCAAGAAAGGCTTCCTCTTAATTTGCTTATATGCTTCAAAAACTAGCTAAAGAACTTGTGCTCATCTCCCAGCACATACACCTGTGAATAGATAAACCCCCTATTATCATCAAGTCATGCCCTGCAGAGTCTTGCCAGCTCCTCACAAAAAGAAGAGTCCCAGTCTTCTTGAGAGGGTGTAACTGATAAAACTATTTCCTCTACAGACTTCAAAGTGCTTTTAAGTACTTGTTGATCTTGTTTAAGAGAGAGAGAACCTGTGGCAGAGAAGTTACGAGTCAGTGTAGCCAACAGTGGTGTGCTGATTTGGTTCTGCTACCACCTGGGTGCTCATCTTTAGATTGCTAAGGTGGGATTTATCTCACCTAAATTTCAACACCAATAGTATAAACACCTACCTTTGCACTTGGCACCTCAGCTGATTTCTTCCAGTCAGAGGAGAGGAACAGACACATTAGGACATATAAATTCATCTGACCTATTTTAGATATCTTTCGTAAAATCAGTTGACCTGAAGATCATTTGAAGACTGGCACTAACAGAAGTAAGAAAATTTATACAGTACATTCCTGTGTAGACCTTTCCCCTAACCTTGTGTGTTACAACCATGTAGTTTAACCTTGTGTTTTAACCAGTGTCCAAGAGAGAACATGCTAGGCTATCACACCTGTAACTTTTTTAGATCTTGCTTGTAAAAGGATTGCCAGGTTGATTTAATTTTATACTTCTTTTCTATCACATGGTTTGCTTTGTTTGAAGATTCCTACTTTGTTCTGCATATAGCAGAGACTGGTGGCCATCCTGTCATTATAACTGCCACTCTTCACATTTTTTTCCAACATCTTTGCTTTATACAGATGTGTCATGTATTAGAGAAAGCTCTTCCAGAACCATTCACTTGAGCACGTAAGACTTCCAAAGGTGGGGAATGTTCTAGTTTATTAACAGATGCAGCCCTAGGCTGGTAGCAATTACAAGTTAAGCGAGTTGACAACTACTTGGTAGCCCCTAAAGCACCAGCCTAAGCACCCCTTATCACAAACACAAACCAAAGTGACGGCAGCGGAGAGAGAGGTGAAGGATGAGAATGAAAAGTGAAAAGCCTTTTGCTCTGGAGATGCCTTTCCTGAAGCACCCTCCCAAGCCCAAGGGAAGCGAATCAGTCCCACCCTCACTCTCCAAGCACACATGTCTTTTAGGCTCTCAGGACTAGCAATGTAGGAGTATTACAATGCATTTTTAAAGATTATCTATAATTAATGAAAGACTTTTTTATATACACTAGAGAAAACTTTCTTCTCAAAGTATCAAAATGAGAGAGGAAACATTCTTCTCCCTTTTTTTTTCACTCTGTCAGCTCCCTGCATATCAAATAAACCTCCTGGTTCTTCGCTGCCTCTAATTTTGTTGTTTCTGGCTGCTATCTGTTTCCTTTGGTTGGCACAGGGCAAGGCTTGTTGTTCCTCTTTCTTCTGTAGCTCCACTTTTAAGACATCTATTGAGCGAGATATTTTTTATCTTTAATTAAAATCCTTTTTGCAGTCCTCTTAATGCAAATGCTACATTACTTGGAAAAAAAATACACCCCGTTCTGTTCTATTTACATAGTGAAGGCCAGCAGGATTGTTTCAACATGTTTTGAAAAAACAGCCTCCAAAGCAATCAGTGTAACAATTTTTTTTTTCATTTTATTTCTTGTATATTTGTGAAAAATTTCAAAGCAAAATCTTCCCTTCTAAATTTCATTTCTTTGTTCAATGTTACTTACTCAACCAGATGCACTTTTCACTTTTAATTTATCACCATACTGTTGTTGATACATTAATTACTGCAAGGACATTTTTATGTTTCTTTTATACTATTTCTGCTCATCAGAATGCCTAGTTTTCTGCACTGAAACTATAGATCTTTGAATATTTTGTCATTGTGGAAACTAATGATAATTTTTAAAGTATATCAAAAGGGAAAGGACAGCAGCCATGACATTCAGTAACCTGTATTCCACCTTTTCAGGGTCCAAGTGGAATAAGCTTGTCAAATCAGAGCCTGCAGGATGTGGCAGATTCAAAGAGGAAGAGAGAATGTGTGTGACACTAACTCAAGCAGTCATGACCTGCATTGATATTTGGGGTATTCCTATCATTCTGGTCACTCTACAATAGAAGAAAGTAGGGAATCCATCAATACGTTACCTTGAACAGAGCTTGTTGGAACTAAATGTTTTATCTCCGATTATGTATCTGAAAGAGAATATGAACAGCCTGGTGTAATCTTTGCGCTTCTGCTGATGAGTATGGCAAGATGACAAAAAGTCCTTTATATCCAGGAAAGGACTGAGAGGCTTAGTGGCTCCAGGAATGTAATCTAGTCCTTGCATGCGCTGGTTCTGTACATTGTACCAGGGAGAAGGCAGGCACCTCAGGCGGGTATCTGAAAAGCCCTCATGCCTAACAGGGAATTCTTCATAGGAATGTCTCCATCACTCAGAGCAACCTTTGGTGAAAATCAGTAAAGGATCCATAAAACTCAAAACTATGTACACATTGCCCTCCACTAAATGTAGCCTTCCTCAAGAATAGCCAGAATGTGAGACCTGTGGTCAAAGCATGGAACTGAAACCCATATTCCCCTTCTTGTGGCAGAACTTTAATCACTGTGCTTTTATTCAACAGCTGCATGCCACTGTTTTTAAGGAAAAAAGGTATCTCTTGAAAATAAAATGTATAGGGGGTTGCAATCAGGACAGGATTCAGGGTCTGATGGTGTCTTCTGAAGTTCACGATTAGGCAACCGACGTTCAGGGACAAGAACGACAATACCCTTTATGGGCATAAAAATTAGCTTAGCCTCTCTGAGTCAAAGAATAGTTCTATTCTCACCATTGGGCTGGATAAAGTGAAGCAGAGAGATGACACTTACACTTTATTAATGAATGAGGGGCACAGCTAGGAGCATAACTAAAAGCAGTGACTTGTATTGCTTTCCTCGGAATGGTAGCACACACTTGCCGCCTGTGCACAACTTCCTTGAAGTGTCGGCTCATCACAGAGAAGGCCGGAATCTGTGACTAGAAAAATCCAGAAACTGATGAATCGATGAAAAAGAAAACGCTAGCTCTTGTGAGCTTATCTCATTGTCCCACCTGGGATTACGGAGCCCTAGTTACGGCTCAGTGACTAAAGCAGGTCGTTTTGAATTACTAGGGCTGCTTGCAGCATAAACAATATTTAAAGAAGAGAAATGTTAGCTAGGAGAACAATGCACCTTGTGCTGTACAAGTTCAAACAGTTCAGGCACGGTATGGTTAGGCAAGGGCGCATCCTGTGGTCTCTGTGACACCAGGAGTAAGCTTGGCCCTTGGCCCCAGGTGGAGGGGTTGGCGCGGGTGCCGCCCTTTGCCCACTCTACGTATGATGAAGACAGGGTGATCTCAAGGCTACAAGCGGTAGCCGAGCTCTCTGGTTTTAATGACCTTGGTGGTTTGCTGGGCAATCTCACACACACACACTTTTTTTTTTGCACAGCTGTAACTCCACTCGGTAGCAGGTGCTGCACTTACACGGGTGAAAATGAGGAAACAGGCACTGTCTCCGACACTGATCAGCACTCCCTCCTTCGCTCCGCAACAGACTGCTGTAAGATGGACAGGGCGGCTGCCTCGCCCCATGCAGATTTCCCCGTTAGTAAATGAAGTTCCCATTAGCAACCCTCTCTAGGCTGCTTAAGGAAGATGCTGTGACTCCTTCTATACCTTCTGTACAATACGCTGTGTGGTCGCTCGTCACTCCCTGCAGTAAAAGTCTCACCCTTGGCTGCAGGAAATTTTAGCTATTGGGCCTCAGGTAACGCATCGGTGGACAAGTCTCTTCTCTCACCTCGCACCAAGGCTTTACACCTCCAGCCCAACATCCCGCAGCTTCTTGCAGAGAGGAAGGATGTAAATTTTGACAATTTCTCTAGGAAAAAGTACCTCATTTTGTGAAGATGATATAATTTCTTCTTTTGTCCCACTGCTTATAAACAGTTCACACAGAAAAGACAAGAGGCAAGGGGTACAAACTGAAATAGAGGAAATTCCATTTGAACGGGAGGAAGAAAAAAACTCTTTTACTGTGAAGGTGGTCCAACACTGGCACAGGCTGCCCCGAGAGCTTACAGAGTCTCCATCCATGGAGATACCCAAACCCCGACAGGACACGGCCCTGAGCAGCCAGCGGTAGCTGATCCTGCTTGGAGTTCAGGGGTTGGACTAGACGACCTCCAGAGATGCCCCCAGCCTCCACCAGCCTGTGGAAAGGGCAGCCATATCACACGTCAGTTTGAGGAGTTGCTTCAGGCTATGCCTTTATGAGAAGACACATTTTTTTCCATTTACAGTTAAAATAAACAGGGTTTAATCAAGAACATAATACAGGGTGGGGGGGCATAGGTGGTTTTTTTTAAAAGAAAAAGGAAACAAAGTCCTTTCAATTTTCTTAAGTTATTCAAAGAAAAACAGCTCTACATGAGATAAGTGTGTCTTGATGCATTGATAAATTCTTCATTTGATGCAACTGAAGTCAGTAACCGTTTTTTCCAATGGTTTCAAAGAGCAGAGGAGGATCTAGATGTTGCAAATATCCCAGTATGCTGTATTGCTCAAGGGTAGTAGTGTCCGCCTATTTCCAGTGGAATTGAGGGTGCCCAGGTGTCTGTCTCAAAAGATAAGCAGTAATCCAATGTGTAGATCTTCAAAAGCCTGGGAGGCAGCTCCCTACCTCTTGGAGGCACTACCGTCCCGAAGTACCACGGAGGTCCTTGGATATCGGAGTGCCTGCTGATGATTGCAACCTTACAGTCTAATGCTGCTCAACACCCGGAGCCTACCAAATGCTGTACCCCCTTGTATAAACCACAGACATTCACTGAAGTGCAAATTGGGATTTACATCTTGTTTTCCTTTCTGGTCTGCAGAATATTTTACTAGTCTATGCAAAATGTAAGAGTTTCAACAGAAATCACTGAGAGTGCTGGCTTAAAATTGTTCCTCAGACCGGTGGTCAGGGCATTCTGCTGAGGCATGGCGATGCTGCTTCAAGTCCTTGCTGAGAAAGAAGTGGCTTTGATCTCTCACATCCTGAGACAGTACTACTACCACCCGATTTCTAGGCAAAAGGGACACTACGTTATGTGACAAAGGGCTGATCGGAAACCAAAGTGGGTTTATGGAGGAGCCCACTGCACACGTGTGGGCTTCTCCCTGCAGGTTAGAGTTAGGCAGCTGCCTTGATGAGATGGAGAGACTTCAAGCCCATCTTCTTCCTTGGGATCACCTCCTGGCTAGTCTAGGTAGTCTCCCAGTTGGGCAGGTATTTCTGTTTCCACTTACTGTATAGGTAACCTTAGTGCTGGATCACACCAAGCAAAAGATACATCAAAATTAGGAGCTACAGGAATAAATCCTTTCATAGAACAAACTCAAAATTACTAAACTGTGGAAAGACAAATTATTTCTTTTTTATTAGTTCAGCTCTGTTTAGCTTTGTATTTTCCTGACAAATGAAAATAGGCTGGTTATATTTAATTTTGACCTCTTGACTCGATGCACTGATATCATGCTCTGATATCTATGTGGCAAACATTTTACGGGAATCTTAATTAAAAAGACAGTATTATTCCCCTAGATACTGCAAAACTCTCTTCTTTCTTCTGAAGGCCAAAAATACATGATGGCATTTCTTTCTAGCTAAAGTACAGGAAGCAATTGATGCTACAGGTAATGTTTGAGTGATGCTTTAGCAGTGTATCAAAGTGCCTAAGTTCGCCTTATTTAATGCAGAAGAAATAAATTTACTCTGGTGGAGTAGCAAAATAATTTCCAATATGCAAAAGAGAAAAAAAATTATAAAGTTTACAAAATAAATGAAAGATTACTGCTTTTACAACAATTCACCCGCTAAATCAAAAGCTTCAACACCAGCACAAAGTACAGAGTGTAGGTTAACTGATATTAGGAATATGCCATAAAAGCACCCTTTCCTGAAAAAGTGCTTTTGACTGAAGGCACCAAATTTTATGTAGCTGTAGAAATGTATATAGCCACCAGAAGTATAGACTGAAAAACACACAAAATAATCCTTCCACTTTCCTTGGAAAGGATTTGCAGCTGGAATAACACATTAATTTTGGGGCACTGTACTGAGGCACAAAAGAAGATGTGGACCATTTGGAAAGGGCTGAGCAGAGAGAAAAAGTACTGATTTGAGACGTGTAAAACAAAATCCATTGTTAGGACCCCAATACGGTTGATAAAAATGAGTGTGTGGTTGCAGAGCCTGCGGGAGAACGTTCCTGGTGGCACAGCTGAGAGAACCTGGCCGAAGCACAACAGTCTCGTGGACGTCTGGAGAGCCCAGCTCGCAGCACAAACTAAGATGAAGAGCTGAAACGCACTATCAGTCTCACAAAGCAGCAATGCTACCGAGAAGAGTAAGAAAGAAGGATGCCATTGGTATGACTGAGAGAGTGCAGTGCCACTGATGGGATTATGGAAGAATGATGCAATCGATAAAACACACTGAGAAAGTGACACCATTGATCAGACTGAGAAAGAGCAATGCCAGGTCAGAAGAAGGGACAGAATGCAAAGCTCCAAAGCCTACAGACCATAGACAAAATGAAGTAAAAAGGGCTCTCGATGACATTTTCTGCAGAAACACTGAGCTCTAAATTGTGGGCGATGGAAATCAGCAAGCCAGAGAGATTACCAGAAAGTGTGAGTGGGTAAGTGGATGCTTGTGTTTGCAATCAGCTACAGTTCAGAAGACCACAGATAACCTTACCTCCTTAACAATCTCATTTATATAAGATAAATATTAATGTTAAGAACTGCTGGCATCCGTCAATACATGTGAGAAGTAACCGTATCACTGCAAAGGGGGGTTACAACATTGTGGCTTTCTGAATTGAGAGAAGACTGAAGGGACACATGACAGCGGTCTTTGAGTACATAAGAGGCCATTCTCTGGGTATGAAGGATGGTAAAACAAAAATAATGTAAGTAAGGTAGACATCAGGAAAAGCTTTTTTTTCTGGTGAGGGTAATAATGCACAAGGCTGGATTCCTTCCGGCAGCTGTAGGATCTCCAACAGTGGAGGTTCGAAACAGCAGCTAGGACAAATATCTTTCAGGAAAAAAAAGTCGCATATAATTGACCTCTAGGAACAGAGGTGGACCAGGTGGACTTTGGAGATCTGGTCCCAGATCTCTTTACTATGCTTTTGTGGCTGTAGCAAAGGTTAGCATCATACAAGATTTTTTTGTATGTTGATTCTACAAGCAGCACACCTTGAGGGAGGCGTTACAATGGCAAACAAACTAGGACAGTTTGCAAAAACAGGCTTAACTATCTTACAAGTTACTTTACAGTTCAGCAGAACGTTTAAGCATAGTTCTTGGGTCTTACAGACTTAAGGTCTAAGGACAAAAAAACCACCCAAATCTTGATGCTCTGAGGAAATATGAAACCAGCCCAATGCCATCTTTCACAACCAAGTTAACTCCAGACCTAAGAAACTCAGTATTAGGGAGAGGTTGGGCAGAAACACTGGAAAGCATCAGGTGGTCTACTCTCCGCAGGACAGCACAAACTCTCACACGTCCCACAGAAAGCCAGGCATCGCAAGACTCCTCTTCAGGGGACAAGTGTTAATGGAGATCTCCTGAAGAATTGCTCTTGGTAATTAAACACCCATTGCTCAGTGTGCGTTTCACGCGTGGAGGGAGATATGATGTGAACTGGCGATAACGTTACTAAGGTTTCGCGACCCCATTTGCCACAGTGGTGGATGCACAGAAGCTTGCCTGTCTTTAACTAAAGCGAGCGCTTTTTCTCCGGGGCTTTTAGCTGTCCGCAGCCGCCAGAACGAAGCTTTTCTGCCGACACCCCCGGGATCCCTGGGGCGCTTATGTCCGTTCCCGGTGCTGCCCCTTCTCACCTTAATGTAATCTCCTCAGCCTCCTCGGAATTTCTATCCCATATCACCTTCCTCCGAAGGCTCCTTCAACCTGAATAAATTTGGGTTTATTCACAAACGAAATAAGATCTGTTGATTCTGCCTCAGAAAGCCGGAAAAGCAAAAAGCCGAGTGGTTTGAAGCCCGACCTTTCCAGGTTGTGCACTATGCAGCTGGGCACCACAACATTTATTTTATGGTTCTGGTTAAAGTCGGGCTAGATCTTCAGAAAAGGTCCCTTCTGAGCCTAGGGCTGATAAAGCCACCCACCTCCAGATCCAAGATTTGCTATGATAAGATTCCCCAGAACTTAAAGACATACAAGCGTTTCTTTAAAGCTTTCGGCTTTGGGTGCGACTGCTCTCACAAAGTCTGCAACCGCCTG
>NW_010532654.1:0-17286 GCF_000687285.1 Phaethon lepturus | reverse complement strand
AGGCTGGCATGCCAGCGCCCCGGGAAGCGGACGGGCTGCAGCCCCGGCTCCGGGAGCAGGTCACCTTCCCGACTCTGCAGCGGCTATTCCCAGCATTTCTGAACACCGGAAACCTTGGCACGAAACTGCAGAACGTAGGGGAGCAGGCGGGGCTCCACCGTGGTGCTGTGAAGGAGTCTGCCCTAGATCCATCTCGCTCTTGAGAAGGGGCTTGGGCAAAGCTGCACTGTAGAGACACGTTCAAAATACCTCCGTGCCAACCTAGACACTCCTACGCAAGTCACTTGCTTTCAAAAAACACATTTGGTAAATACTTACCCTGAGCTTAATTACCCGATGTTTTTGGTATTATGGATTGTAATACAAAAAGGCGGTATTAGTTGTACAGCTTAACTGCACATGCCTCAGAGATTTGAAGAGAGTTAAATTCGTTCTGTTAAAAAAAAAAAAAAGAAGAGGCAGCAGAAAGGAAAGCTTCACAAAAAAATATTTTTAATATGCTTTACCACAACTTTTCACTTTTCCGGTTACATAGAAAAAAAGAGACAAGTTTGGTACACGGGCGCTAAAAACCAACCGGCATTCTCCTCTGGAACAGACTAATTTATGACCCAACTCCATTTTCTTGGGCTCTTTAAAATAAAGAAACAGCTATTTTTCCTCCCAAAGCACAGTATTTCTTCAGCAGCAATGGAAACGGGATCACAGCAGCTTAACTTGACCCTTCTATAAAGCTTTGTATAAACCAGTGATTTTATGGTGACAACACTGTCCTTGAAAGAAAGAGCGGCAGTCAGGCATCAATGCAAACATGGAATGATAAGGTCATAAACATATGGCACTTAAGAAGATAGCTTATTTGAAGGCACCACCATAGCAAAGTGGCCAGTTGTTCCACTATATGCCCAAAGAAATAAGTTTTCTTTCTGAAATTTATAAAACTATTTAAAAAAAACCAATTTGTACCCAAAACATGTGCTTTTAAAAAAATATGAACTGTGCTAAGCAACTCTTAAAATTTTGGTATATATGTGTATACCTATATACATACACACACCAAAAAAGCATGCGTGTTTGTATATATATAGATACCTATTTTCCCTTTAAACTTTTAAGGCTTCAGGAGTTGGTCCTCACATTCAGTAGCTTTCTAGCTTAAGACGACCTCCATCTCCTTCGCTCACAAAACGCTTCCTGCCCCTGTAAGAAAGTAGAAAGTATCTTTTCAGTAAGTTCAAAGTAGCATCACTTGTGTTTTCTTACCTATCACTGAAAAGAATTTTCTCTTGGTCTTGGGAGTCAAATATAAGGTTCAGCAAGATCAGCTGACATTCTTGATCACTGATAAATTGCTTAAAAAAGTGAATCTATCAAAATCTTACATCTAGGTTTATTTGTAAGAAGCTTTTCAAAATTTGCATTGTCAAGTGCTTTCTACTTTGCTTACCTTCCATTGTTCACAGTTCCAGAAGATGCTAGTTTGAGAGCATAGGAATGTTGTTTCTATCCAAAACTGAAACGCGTAAGCCAAAAATGCCTCTCAGTGTATTAATGGTAACTGAAGTATAATCAAGCTTTTCTTGCAGCAATGACTTTCAACCCTCCCACACCCCAAACCTATAAAACATTTGATACCAAGATACACACAAACTCAGTTTTAAGTTTAAAGTCCACAAATGGAGGCTGTTTTTGATAAAGACACTTAACATTTCAAAATCTGAGTTTATTGCAAGCTGTCAAGATGGTTTAAGAAGCCTACCTAACAAAACACCAAATGTGCAAATTTTCCTGATGCAGAAAATTGCAAAGAATAGTTTTAACATCGTATTTCAAAATTTACACATATTCCCCACAGGAAATGAAAATTATTTATTGTATTATGGCCACTAAGGAGAGAATCAGAATACTGATTAGCTACAGTTCAAACAGCATTATTTATGCTATGGATAAGTAAATAAATAACAAAACAAAAAGCACTATACAAACATGACAGACAGATACAAAGGGATCAGGTGTGTACAGCTTATTCCACAGAAGTGTCCTATTCCTTTTGATGTAAGCATTAGAATTGGTGGTCTTGTCTTAGAACTGCATTCATGACGTTTGGTATGTTTAAACCATTTTTTTAAGCAATTTTTTTTCCCCCCACTGTAGCTGACAGTTTTCCACTGCCACCTACATGAATCATTGCCACACCTGAATCTTCCCTCTCGGTACTGCACTGATCTCTACCAAGCCAATCAGCACAACAGAGGGGAGAGGAGGCAGGCCTTCATCCTCTGGAGAGCACACAGGTGTGCTGCCTGGGACTTGCCAGAGCCTTACTTTCCTCAAGTATATATCCCAGCCTCCACGTAACAGGTTTCGTGTCAGTGTAGCTGCTTAATAAAATTTTTACCAGTCTAACCCTCTGTTTCTCCATCCTCCATAGCTTCTAGTTCCAATCTGTAATATTTTGGTCATAAGATCCTGCTTTCTGTTACCTACAATGGGGACAAAAAGCAGTGCCTTCACCTATCTACAATAAGACAAATACCTTGAAGGGCAGAGGTCTCTCAGTGGTTTGGAGATCATTCCAGCCTGAAAGCATTCCTCTACAAACCGCTCAAGCACAGAATACGAGTGTGGCACATCCAGGTTAATATCTGGGATTTCACAGTAAACTCGTTCATAGCCCTGCAATGTAAGAATTCGAATAGTGATCTAGTTATTCTATGATTTTACTACAAATTTTTTAAATACTCTTTCGCACTCGAAGATTTATTTTTCCATATAGTTTCATGTATACTAATGACAGTTTCAACAAACCTAAAGCAGAGCAGCTGCAAGTCAGTGGAAAATCAAGGTCGAATACCAGCCAATACCATGGTGTTACACAACTACCTGTCTACATAGAAACACCAGCTGAATTTTTAACTTCTTTAGAAGTCAAATCCAGACAGCACAGAATGTGTATGGTAGCCTGGCTGCTATTGCATGGGTAGTAACACAAGGAAGAAAAATTAATTTTTCTTCCATGTAAATGAAAAAAAAAAAAAGTGTCCACAAATCTCCACCACAACAGTTTATGCAGTATGGGAAACACTGGTGACAGCCAGAGATGACTTCATCACTTCCCGCCAGCAGTATGGCTGGGTAAATTTTGACACAAGTCTGTGTGGTACCTAGTTTGCCCTGGGACAGAAAAGCTGTCCTATATTAATATCCAGAAGGAAAGCCATGGATGATTCCAACTGTGTAAAATATTAGCTTCTATATACGGTTCTAATTGACATTTTTAATTAAGGGAGTCCTTATTGTACTACTTCAATTATGAAGAACTACTGGATAAAAAGAAAAATTGTATTTAAGAAAAATGAAGCTATATTGCAGCATTTTAAATTATTAGTTTTAACCATTTAATTATATAAAACCAGTTGGAAGCCTTTGAATGAAGATTCAAATATTCTGTACCTTGCAGTTCTACAGAGAGCTTACTGCTCAGAATTAACTTGTACTTCTTCTAGTACATAGAATCATTTAGGTTGGAAAAGACCTTTAAGATCATCAAGTCCAACAGTTAACCCAGCACTGCCAAGTCCACCACTAAACCATGTCCCTAAGCACCACATCTACAAGTATTGTACATGTATCAGTGACAGATTATTTGCATGGGATACAGAATGACCACGGAGAATTTTAAAAAAAAGTAGCAGTCAGCAACAGACTACAAATAGCACTTAAAAGAAGATAAAAACTATACAAATTTTGGAAGACCTTACCCAAAATTCTCTAAATGCCACACTTACTCTTTTCATTTGGTCCATAGTAATCACAGAAGACCTCCAGAGAAATTTCAACAAATCCAGTATCATTTTAAAGGTCTTTTCTCCAGTTGACTCCAAAACCATTACAATGGCCTGAAACAAATCATGCAAGTATTTTAACTAAAAAGAAACGGTGGTTTGAGTACATGTTGTGTAAGCATATGAGGTGCAAGAAGGAGTGACCGCAGCATTATGCATTTTCTGGGGAGACAAGCCCATTTATTACTTGCACTCAAGTTATTTGGATAAAGATAAAAGGTATGAAAAAACAGGACTAGACAGAGTGAAAAGCATTGCCTTTCTGGCTTGGTATTGAGAGATACATGATTATCTCTCTCTCTCTCTCTAAATATGCATCTCGGGATCTGTAGCAATAGCGCAAGAGGTAATGGTTTTAAATTAATAGGGGATAGATTTCAACTAGAGATAAGGAAGAAATTTTTCACAATGAGGGTGGTGAAGCATTGGCACAGGTTGCCCAGAGAGATGGTAGATGCCCCATTCCTGGAAACATTCCAGGTCACGTTGGACGGGGCTCTGAGCAACCTGATCTAGTTAGGGATGTCCCTGCTCACGGCAGGGGGGTTGGACTAGATGACCTTTAAAGGTCCCTTCCAACCCAAAGATTCTATGATATCCATATGGCTGCTGCAGTACAGATGGCAATTAATTAATTTTGTGAAATTAATTTTGTATCTATGATTTTTTTTTTATTTGTGATTTCAGAAGAACTTCAAAGTTTAAAATCTGCAGATCTCTACAACCTCCATCAGCTGAAAGGATTCTGGTTTTCTATCATGAAGGAATTTTCTAAAAGGAGTCAATTTACAGATAAGAAAATTTTTTAGACTGTGGGTGTTCAGCTTTATCAGTAAACAGCCATTTCCCAATTTGGCAGATGAAGGAGTACAAATGGGAACAGTCTCCCAGATGCAGCAGAGAAGATCTTTCCTTCATGTAGTCTGGTTCTGAAACATCTCAGAGCTTTTACAAATATGCTATATGGAACAATCCCACCCTGAAAAGGAAGTTCTGTAACTTAAAACAGGTAACACCCATTAGAATACCCAAATATCTGAAACTGAAAAGAAACAAACACCAAAACAAAGCGTGTTTTTTGCTGCTATTCCTCAGCTGAAAATAAACCAAGCTCTTTTTCAGGAATCTGTAATAATCTGAATTCAACTATTTACACAACAAACAAAAATTAGTTCTGGATCTTCCCAGAGTTAGCAGCTTATTTGCTGCACAATGTGCACACAAACAAGCACACAAAATATTAACTTCACATGAAACAATTTAGCTATTCAAATAATATCAGAACTCGCAACCTGAGCTTCAGATTCCAGTTATATTATTTGCATGCCCACAACAAAACCAAACCTGTTGGTATTACTGACAATCATTAAAGGGACTCTGATTACTCCTTACTTCATATACAAGTTCATGGTGAAAATGGGGTACTTCCAGTTCCTGAAGACAACGTTCAGCTTCCAGTACATCTCCAGAAAGCAAATACTCTTTCAGCAACATATCAATCTGTTGAATTTTAAAACAAACAAAAAGCCCAACACTAATTAGGTATAAAATTTAAAAGGTGTCAACTGTTTTGATAGCCTGCAATCAATCCAGCTGCAAGTTCCTGAAACTTGCTGTTAGTGTTTTTATAAATGTAATTAAATTGAGACATTATCAGCAACCTGAAGCACAGTGTAGGCCAGACACCTATCCATAGCATTAATACAGACACACAAGCACCAAAAACATTGCTTTCTAAGATGTGTAGCCCCATAAAAGGCTAATATGGGTACGATTATGTTTATCTTCTCCCCTGAACTCCTATCGTTACATTCAACCTAGAAATTATAACATGACCTTTTCCTTTAAACCTGCACACTTCATAGCATGGATCACTGAACATTCCTGTTTCTTCCTCTCTTTTTTTTCAGTTATTACTGTGCTTTTAATCAATGATGCCAGATAATAATAATAGTTTATCTAGTTTAGACAGTTTCATCTTGGCTCTTCTAATTACTTCACCATTTTATATTGTAAGCTCTTAAAAAGCTAAGTGCTTAAAAGTTTTGCTTAAAGCAAAAACAAATGTGTACTTGCAAACAGAGAATACTGTACTAGCATGTTCCCACCATTGACAAATACTACAGAATCAACAAAATGATCTATACTACATAAATTTTTAAAGACTACTTTGTATAAATAAATTATTTAAAAACTCAAAAAATAAAAACAACATTCAGAACATAATTTTGCTACAGGATGTATGTATCTCTTCACTCCATCCCAAACAAGATAAACTCAGACAAACAGTAAACTCTAGAGAGAAGAGTTCTGCAGAAGTCAGTTACCTCTTTAACAAGGTGTTTCACAGACTGCTGGCCACCTCCTGACCCCCACACATTGTCAATACGCTTTCCACCCTTTGTCATACTCAGCAACACAGTAGCTCGGTCCAGCGCAGCTCTAGAAAGCAAAGTTAGCATTTTAAAAAGTTATTACAGAACTTCATTAAAAGGCATCTGTAACTTCCCCTGCTGCCATTCCTCTTTGGGCAAAGCAACCAGATCCCTGGGAAGAGGTCAGGGTTAGCAACTCCATAGGGACATCTGGATCAAGAAGCCAGCAAGCTAGCTCCCCACATTCTCTTTCACCACCTTTACACTTTCGGTTATACCATGCTAAGGACAGGTAACAATCCTGTGGTGGCTGCAGATCTGAATCATCAATACAGAACCTGAAACATCCTCATGAGAAAGAACTTAGTATGTTCTTATGCAGAGATGGATTATATCCGGGCTCCTCCAAGAATGCAACTTGGCATGCATACCTCAAACAAAAATTGCTTCCACACTGAAGAACAGCTTTCTACTGAAATATTATTTTCTGATTGGGTCTGAAGAATTATGAAACCTTGTGAATTTAAGCCAAAACAGCACTTCAGAAGGCAAGTATGTAGTTGCAAAAAGATGGCGTGAACTAGGGAAGCTTGCTAGTTCGTTGAGAAAAGAATGAAAAAGGAAGTAAAGTGGAAAAAGGAAATCTGAGATCCAGTTAAGCACCATACAGCTAAAGAAGGAACAGTCATCCCATTCCTCATACTGCAGGCTAGCCAATAACAGTAACTCCATTCACCAAGACTTAACAAGCAGAAAATACAGGTCAAGAAATAGCAAAGGCAGCAAAGCATCCCAGATGTGCAATATGCAGGCTACAATCCTTCAAATCACAGGAGACATTTGTATAACTGACAATGTCCACAATTCGAACCCTCAAGTTAGGCAGCTAAGCATTTCCCTTCCTTCTAAAAGTACTCATATAATCACTACAAATGGAAATTTCAGAAGCTGCAAGAGTTCAGCACCTGCATTTCAAGCCTGAAACATACACTTATGGGGAAGAAAGAATAAAACATGACTAGTTATTAAAATGTCCCTCTTTGTCAGAGATTGCTTCTTCAAACTTCTCACCCTGACATGGAAAACAATTACACTTCTTGATAAATAAAGCATTACAAAGAAAGTCTGGGAAAGCACTGCACAAGCTTCAAACCTTTATAAGGCAAAACAGTTAATCCCTTGTGTATTTCACAGAATATTTACAGCAGCTGTCCTGATGCTATATTTACTCATTAATCACATTAAAGCTTTTTCTAAAGACAAAACCTTCTATAATCACTTCTTGTTTCAGCTCTTTTCCCACCCTCAAACAGAAGTTGGACAACAAACCTGACAAATTGAACTCAATACATTTTTCAGGTCCTTGCAATATTTATCCTCTGACCCAACTCATTCTGGATTTTGTTGTTGTCATCGTTGCAGGCTTTGTGGGTTTCTTTTTTATAATTTTAAATGAAAAAAATAAGAAGTTATAGAGAACCACATTATTTATCCTGAAGTCCTAAATTCCTGATCATTATCTTTGGCATTTGGAATAGAAGACTGCAGCTATATAGAAAGCAAGAAAAGTTACCGAGCTTGGACGCAATCCACAGTGCCTTTGTAACCATCGATGTAGGTACTGCTTAGAATCCCATCTCCAACAGCTCTAGCAATAAACTGGCCCACCAACTGCAACAGAACAGAAGCATTTGTAATTAAATTTTGAATTTCAAAGTAGTTTTAGGTAGACAATTATAACGTCTTTGGTTTTCAGATTTTATTTAAACGAGGCATCTTAAAGTACAAATACAGCCTGGGAAATTGGTAGGAGATTACAGACAGTAAGACAATCCGTAGATATTTTTCAAAATACAGAGTCTCCTTCAGTTTACTTAATCAATGTTAGCCACAATTTAAAAGAAAAAGCTTTTGACTACTAGCATAAAACTTTACAAATATACCTGTGGTGCTCTGGGAGAATCCAACACCAATTCAGGTAGTTCTTTAAGCAGTCTATCAAATGATTTTTCCACATCAGTTTTGCTTACTACTGTCCCACAAAGGTCAGAGATAAGCTTAGATGTCATTTCCCTGTGACTAGCCTTGCCCTCTAATGCCAAGGAAACAGCCAGCACTGGCACACTGTATTTCATTTCACCAAGGTTTAAATCCTTCAGCATCTCCTAAATAAGAGTTAAAAAACAAAACAGATTAAGATTTCATAATTCTTATTGTATACATAATATAAATATATTATTAATAAATAAATATTATGCACTTGTATTTATATACTTACATACAAGCTTCTGCTCATGTAATGAATATAACTGCTTAGGTATTGTTATTGCACATTTCTTGCCAACATCTCATTTATACACTCATTTATAGCTAGCAGTTGGATTCTCTTGTATTCTACAAGTTTGCCCCCTAAAATAAATAAGTAAAAAGGTATGCGACATACCGAAACTTCGTTAGTATCTCCATGTTCAAAATATTCCTGTATGATTGGTGTTAAAGTTTTTTCAAATGCTCTTTCATCCAGAGGTAAAACTACTGTTTCATAGATGCAGTTCTCCTATTTAAAAACACAACAAAACCATATACCCTTTTGTACACAATACTGTCTCCTCTTACATCTTAGGCAGTGCTAATAGCATCAAAATGTATCTTCTGAATCCTTAATGCTTTAGTCTTGGTAGTCAGTATTCTGCCAGAAAACATGAGATGTCTCTACCATTAAACTCTGGACAATGCTGGCTGAATGTCATGCTTCTTGTATTTTGAATTTACTGTTAGCTGAATTCAACTGAAAGGCTGAATTTACTGTTAAACAATGGTAAACACTCCAAACTCTGTTCCTAGGATTCTGCTGACCCCACATGAACACAGAGATCAAGTGCGTATGAACTGAAGGGAGAGCAACAGAAAATCTTGTCCCAGCCCAGCAACTAGCTGTGCCACAGCACAAGGTTTAACTTTCAGCATCTTCCCCTGGAAGTGGCACTCCAGTTCCTGACAGCAAGCCCGCCTGTGTTCCCTCTTCCTTAGTGACTGCATGATGACAGCATGTACACAGAGAAAAGGTATTTTCAGAGTATTTATGAGCAAAGACATTCCCTAAGGGGAAAAAAGAATCACTTAGCAACTGCCTCCTGTATAACCTGGTCCTGCAGAATGCCAGCACAACCAGATCTCCCCGCTGCAATTCAGCTCCCTACTCCTCACAGACTACAGAAGTAACATTCAGAACAATACTACAAATTACAGAAATCTGAACAAAGAAGTTTTCCAACTAATGCTTATTGGAAAGAAGCTTTCCATGATCAAGTAGAATAGCAGAAGTCCAAAAGCCTGTCCTTCCATCACATCAGTCTTCATTTTCAACCTTAGAAAAGCTAAGCATATAGAAGATCCATGGAATATTCATTTTTCATTATACTTGCTTTTACGCACTCGTCAGCTTCATCTTTAATAGCTGTCTCTACTAATGGAAGTGTTGAATTGCAGGGAAAAAAATTATACTGGAAGAAAGCTTTGGTATTCCCCCATACCATCCTCTCAGCAGCTACGGCTACAACAAACAGCCTCTGCTCAAAGGACACCACCATTGCTCTGCTTATGTTATACAGAATTTACTTACAGTCTCATAATTGTATTGATCTCAGAAACTTTAGTAACTGTGTTTGTAATCAGTGTTTCCCTTCCTCGGTAATTTAATGTTATAAAGCACCCTTTGTGCAATAAGCTTTACTCCGCACCCCACCCCATCCCCCCAATAAGATGGCTGTAAGGTACAATCTTCCACAACATATCCTAAATAAATACATGCAAACAAAATATCCAGACTATCAACTTTGCAGTAGTTTGAAGTGTTTCTACCAAGCAGATTCAAGATACTGTGAATGCTGGGAATACAGGGAAGAGAAAAATCCATAAAGGATACTGTCCCAGACTAAAGTCCTAACTTGTGAAAGTCTGTGTGGAATTTTTCATATGGTGCCTGTTTGCAATACCGAGCAGCATTGTGATATTCTATGAGAACCAGCAGCGAAAGAACATGCCTGGGAAAAGGGTGCTGCCTAGCCAGGCGCAGAAAGAGAGCTTGTGGGGTAAGATTTGTGAGTGTTACAGTACGACACGTCTACACCAGTTGTCTTTAGGCAATAATCCGTTCATGAACATAAAAATGAGCATTTAGTACAGCCAGGCTGACATTCACGTAACTCACAAGGTCAAACTTTCATTAATATAAGCATCACAGCAACTGAAATCAATAAAGGGAATAAAAACCAACACTGCAAAGAAATTATTTGCCTACCTGGTCATCATCATAGTTAGGATCCTTAATATCTACTTCTTCCACATCATACACTTGACCTGGTGTTCCCCAAACTCCTTTACCGCCTGCTCCACCTGGCAAAATATGGGAGAGTAAGCAAGGATCACCAGTTTACAAAGAATACTTCTGAGTTCAACCCAACATTCTTAAAAGTGATGTATCACTGCTTGTGCCCACCTCCTGACTAACAATATATGCTGAGAAGGATGTGTTTGTATGACATGTTCCCACTTTAGCAACCAGTCTTTTCATCACTTTCCAGTAAGATACTAGAAGCAGCATGAAACTGCACAAGAACTACTGAAGGTTGAAACTGTACTTTCGAATATAACAATACTTTAAGTTTGTATTAATAACAGTCCTGTGAACCACCAATGCTTCGAATTTGTCTATTAAATTTGCTAAGAAAAGGTACTTACCTTAAAGACAGAAGTTGATGATACACATACAGAATTTTCTAAGAATGCCACCTACTATTAGCTCCTATTGCCACCTGCTGTCTAACAAAGAACCAAATGCCACCACAGAGACTGTTGCTTATGAAAATGATTCCCAGAGGAAAAAAATTTACTGTTTTGGACAGACTCTTCCTGACAGTACTCTCTTATGCTACACCTACCTTTCTTTGGTAGACCCCTTCCCTTTCCAGATCGGGATCGCCTGTCCAGGAGTTTTCCCTTAGGGCTCGTTGGTATGACAACTCCAATCTTCAGTGTCTCTCCATTGTCACTAACGGAGTCTCCTCTCCCAGAATCTCTAGAAGAATTTTTCCTCAACCGTCTCTTTGCTTTAGCATTTATTTTGGCTTCAGTAATTGAAGTTGCAGGAATCCAGTTTCCATTGATTTCAGTCTTTCGCTCCTCAGATCCACCATTTTCTTCATCACCAGAAAATGGAGCATCACTTAGATTCTCAAGTTCTTAAAAAGGAGACAGACCAAAAAAATCTGTTATAGTTTTAAAGAGTTTTTATGTTAAAATACCAAAACACATTCCATTTAAAAAGGATTACAACATTAAATAGAACTCTTATTTCCAACAGTGTTAAGGCAAATGGTGTTGGCTTTAGAATATGTCTACACATTACAGTAATAAGGAGTTCCTTATTCCCCTGCACAAATTATCCACAATCTAAACAGAGTGTATGTCAAGGGTTGGAAAGCAAATGAATAAACCATTTATAAAAAGGTAAACCACAGAAAACCCCATCCTTGTTAAACAAAAACTATCAGAACTCCTCGGTGCATAAGGTCTACGTGCCTAGTTCTTGCTCCACCCACTCATCTCTCGATCTAGAAACAAAACTATCAATACAGTAAATTCTGTAACAACTCACTAATGTTAACAGACCAGTCACCAAAGTGAAATTAGTTCCATAAATCATCAACCAACATTCCCCTCATTCAAGGAATCTCAAACAGCTCACCAGCTAGAAAAGCAATGATTTAGACTTACAAGAATACAAAAACATCACGACTCTTACGGGGGGGGAACCACTTAACACAAAGTCTGGGCCGTTTGGTAACGAAGACTCATAGAATAAAGTCTTTTGAAACAGTATGATCTCTCTTCTCTATGGATTGCCCCTCACTGTGACTTCCATCAAGACTGTTTCTAAAATGGCCATGATTTATTCCCCAGCACAATCATATGTAATAGCTGACTAGCTTTTTTTCATACCCAACAAAAAAACCTCTCACAACTTAAAGATGTAAATGTGTGAGCACGGAGAAGTGCAATAATTTCACTCTTTTGGGAAGTTAATGCACATTTAAAATTTGGATCTAAAGTCTTTTATCACAAAGTCAGGCTGTCCCTCACCTGAGCTATATGGTTCTGCAGCACATCTTACTGAGAGCATTAAGCACAAAAAGCCTTCATCATTTCTTCTTCCCCTTCTTAAGCCATTAAGATGAAAAAAAATGTCTGGGGACCTGTTTTACATTCCAGTTGGTACCCTGGGGTCCTTGCAAATTGGAAAAACACACGCCAAGGGAAAAGGCTCAGTTCTGTTACACAGACCTGCTTTTCTTGAGGATTCAGTAGAGTCTCAAAAGATACAACCTATAGCCCAAACCCTAGAAAGTGCAATGATGAGGCACACAGAAGCAGCTGCTTTTCCAGCTATGCCAAAACTACTTTATGGAGAAGTTCACTGCCATAAACCCAGAATATGAAGAGTATTTTAAATTTATATTTGAACTTAGCTGAATGTATTACTTCACTATCCCAATACATTCTAATTAGCAACATTCATTTGGCAATACTTCTCAGAACTGTATTTTTTCAATTCAAAACAGGGTCATGAAAAATTATTTTGAAAGCAAAGTGCACTAATAAAATATTTCCAACCTCAGAGTATTTACCCATATCAAAGAGAATTCTACACTACAAAATGAAGAGAGTTTGATGCAACTGCCTCCTTCATGATCAAAGAAATAACATTTAGATACTAGTCTTCACAGATGTGAATGCTATAGCTGAACAGTAATGCAGCCATTCCAGTCTAAGCTTCATCTTTCCACTCATTACTCCCACAAAAACATTCCTTTTATGCTTGCAGCAAGCTAAGAAAGAAAACCATGCATCATGTTCAGGAAAAGATTCCCACAACACGCTTTCTCAGTTTGTCTAATATTTTAATAAAACAATGAGAGATTTGCGTAACGCTAGCAGAGGGGGGGGGGGAAAGCAAAACCAAACAGGTTTCCTTCCTCTCATTCCCCAGGGAGACCCCATCAGCACAACCAGCTCATCTCAGACAACTGAATTTAAATTATTCTTTGTCATGCTCACTCTCCCATGAATTTCTGCAGTCTAGACCTGCAATCTGTCTGTCCAGGAACTACACTATTCAATGACCACTTAATTCTTTCTCGGTTTCCAAAGAAAATGGCCAACAATTAACACAAGTCAGTCCTGAATCTGACAACTAAGGATAAAATGGGAGGCTGCAGTCCAACCTCCTTACACAATACTGATCTCAGGTTTGAGACTAAAGGAAATCCTCCACAGGAAACGTCCGACCCATAAGAGTTAGTATTTCTCACTGCATTACTAAGCTATTTTTTAATACAACACTATCACTTCCAGCTGCAACCTCTTTCTCCATAATACTATGACCAACTGGCCCTCCACTATTAGTTACCTAGTTAGGCTGAAAAAAACAGGTTAGAGAGATACATTAATTTTGAATAATTTTCTAAAATAGAATAGTTTTATGAAAAGTACATATAAAATTATGCAGCTCTTCCTTTCAGTTTCTCATTTTGCCATGATATGCATACACATATATAAGCAGTAACAGTATTCTGTAAACTTTACAACTTTGCTTACTGTATATTAAAGAGTTATCCACATCGATCTTATTACCCTGCTATTAAGCCTAGCAGGCACACTTAAAATCTGTGGTTTTATGGTGCTACCTTAATTAACAAGGCATTCAGAAAGCACTTACCTACAAACAAATTTCATTTCACCAAATTAGGTCTATTTAGATACCTAGCAGTTTCCCACCTATTATCCAAATATAATTCTAAAATGCTGAGAAGCAATGTACCTTCTACATTAAACTAATTTGGGTTTAAAATAAGAGCTCATATGGAGCATGTTGCCACTTCAAGTGCATTACATACCATCTTAATATATATGATTTTTTTCTGAAAAACATTTAAAACCTATGAAAACTGGTATAAAAAGGTCAGTCCAAATCATCACAGCCTTTGGAAGACACAGGAAACAACATTAAACCCTGTTGACATCATAAAACATGTTTGTGATATCGACAAAACAAGTCAATTTCAGTGCAGCCTCTAACATATATTCAGTAAAGTTTTCTCATGCCAGCCCACTTCCAGCCAAGCCTTTCATCATTTGTTTCCTCTAATTTTAGCTAAACAGCCACATAAAATCAGAATTTGTACCTCTCAAATGCACCTAGACATTTTACTTTTGAACTTACTCTTTTCTTCACACCAGCGCTACTGGAAGTCAGATGATAAGGAGTCCAGAGTCACTATTATTTAGCAAATTAAAGAAATATTGACTTTACGATTTTAACAAATTTTGAAATATATGTAATCAAGCAGGATACTATGACAGATACTTGAAAGAACTAGTCTGTAAATTTTTGATGAAACTTTTTTTTTTTTTTTTAAATTACTGTTAAAAAATTAACAGGTAATACGATTTTTCCATAGAGAACACTTCAGGTCAGCTAAGCAATTTTAGTAAAAAAAATATTGCCTATATTACTTACCTGTTGGGGTAACATAAATGTGCTCCTTTTCTATTTCCATAGTTGCTTAACAGAACTGACTGTGAAATGTAACGTTTTCCCTCCAAGACCTGAACAGAAATGGAGAAGCTTAGGGGAAGAAAAGCACCAGATGAAATCCTAAAGAAGCAAAGGCTTTCACTCACAAAATACAATGCAAAAAAATAGTTAATTATAACTTAAAAAAACTATCAGTAACCACTGAAAATCTCCTGAGAAGGTAAACTTTGTAAAATGAGACAGCACCACCCTCAAACACATCTATCTAAGCCTTGATGTCTTAGCAGTTGTCAGTTCTGTTGCTCATAGAGGATGCACCAGGATAAAAGCCGTTATTTTAAGGGTAAAAGCAGCTTTTTTTAGTTGATAAAAGCCACATCAACTTAGACTGTCCTAGTCTGCAAAGTGGTTATCTGTATGAGTATATAATATCAATGTAATTGCATCCACAAGAGAAATATTCTTCAGGTGAACTATACTGATAAAATGGTACCAATTTATCAAGTTCAGACCAGCCCCTAGAAGACAAGCTATTTCTTGTTCCTCTCCTCAAGGCCATAGTCTTTATCTTTTACTGTATGCATACATAGAGCTGTCAAGCTTTCACATCTCTGCTTTGGCACCCTTCAAACACCATTCAATCTGCAAAGGATAACGTTGACCGCTTCTCTTTTTCTGTTACTCTCTTACTCCCTCTTCCTAGCAGCTGCTATTGTACAAACCACCCCATATCACTGTGAAAGAGGTGGCATCATTCATCTTTCCTTTATGTACACAAAAAATTAAGCAGCTCCAGAATTCCCCATAGACTTTTTCACCTGCAAGATGTTCACAAATCATTTTGTAGTCCTGTGAATATTACTGGTATTTGTGTCTGCCCCGTAAGAATTCAGTGGCTCTTTACCACTTTCTCATCCTTTGCTGCCCCAAAAACAGCCTACCGTTGAGTTGCAAGATTATGACACCAAACGACAGCACTCCCTTCCCCTTTTCTTCTCATTCTCTTTCCTCCCCTTATGCCCACTTGCCTACCACAGACCTATTAGCTGCAAATGATTCATCACAAACCGTTGGCAATAAAGAAACTCTGGTTTAGGGCACAGTATCAAGCTGTCAAGCTGATCTTGCATTTCCTAATGTCAACCCAAACACTTAAAAGCTTTGCATAATAAGAAGTCGTCCCTGCCCCACACCTTTTTTTTGATAAAGGTTTTTTGTGAGTTACCTCAATGAATCATTCAGGAGTTCTGTTGGTTGAGAGCTTTCTTGTATGGATCTCAGTCTAATCTGAGCAAACTACCTTGAAAGAACAGTTTTATTCCTCCTTGTGGAATATTCCATCAGTTGTCTACCTCTTCAAAAACAAGCCAATGGAGAAAACCTGTATTAAATAACAATCATAACTTTCATCATTTGTAATCAAGTCCTAAATTTCAAGTGAGGAAATACTTATTCCATGTAAGACCCTAGCTGAAATTCTCCACCTATGGCAACGTAATAACCATATTCCATATGCTGTCTTGTTGAGATTCAGCACCCTTTGTTTGCAACGAGGATGATGGAGTAACTAAGCTTTACAATTCATGCTGTCATATCGATCAGGAGACATATTCCCAATTTAGCAATGCACCCTCTCATTAACTCAAGCCAACAGGTTTGCTTGGGCTTCACGATGCTGGTATTTATTACTGTATCAAAAAAAATCCTTTATATTTTGCAGAATTATACCTTACAGTTTTACCAATCAACTGCAGAACATAATTTGAAAACCTGCGTTAAGAACATCAGAAGAAACAACCCCAAAATTTTACATTAGAGATTATACGTAAAGAAAATGGACAGAAGTAAATGTAAGCATCTGCAAAACAAGAATGCTGCGAGAGATCTTGAGACTAATCAGTGATACGAAAAGTACTTTTAAAGTAGTTCAGCAGATAAGGGCATTTCCTAGGTCACTGAAAACTAAAATACACTCAGCTCTCTGTACTCACCACCACCGCATGTACTTTTTCTAAATAAGCAATTCTGCCCCGGCAGCTAAATAGCGACAAATTAACGTTTAGGAACAACACACGCTGCAGAAGAAAACTTCCCAAACTTCTCAAGACCTTACGTCTATGCAAAACATCCCTGAGGAACTTCCACGCAGCTTAGGCGATTTTTCTCCTCTCTCTAACTTTAAGCACAGGCTCCCCGTCACCAAGGCTTCGGATACCTGCAAACGCCAGCTGTTATTTCGCAGCCGCGCGCAAAAAATCGCCAGGTAACATTTAACTACCCCTACAAAACCCGTGCTGCTAAAGAAATCAATGGCGGAACAACTGCGGCCCGTAGGAAAAGGCGTGACTGGGGGCTGACGGCCGGCGGGCGCACGGCCCTGGCACCCATCGACCAGGCCCGGCTGCGGCCGAGGAGCACCCGCACCTCACGGGACGTGCCCTCAGCAACGCTGCCACCGTCGAGGGACCGG
>NW_010532653.1:57874-73187 GCF_000687285.1 Phaethon lepturus | reverse complement strand
AACGGGGCCTGCGGGTGAGGAAACGCGGTATATTTCTCTCCTCATCTCCCACAGCACCTTGTCTCACTGCCTTCCCATTTCTGCCGTTCCTTTTTTCTTTTTTTTTTACCTGACTTTTATGAGGGGTTTCGCGAGTGGTGGTGGGTTTTTTTCCTTATTGAAGTTTTGTATATTGTGAAATGAAACGAAAAAGGACTTCTGGACTTGGCAGACTTGGCAACATAGAAGAAGATATAACTGGGTGAGGATATTAATCCGTTTGTGCAAGTTATCCTCAATTAGGCAGAGGAGCAGCACTGTCTAGAAATAGATATAAAGCAGAACTGTGCTTGCAGTTAATTTACGCAAATTATTTTGGAAACAGGGAGGTGCATGTGGGCAAGGAGAGGGAAAAGGAGGGAAAAATCTTGGAATGTGTACCCCCCTTCAACTCTGGCTCGTGTGGGTGGTAAAGCAATAGCTGTTCCTGAAACGATGCCCTAAATTAAAGCTACTAAAAATTAATAATAACATAAATTAATATAAACTAAAATTATGTCCCTGGTTACTGCTTGGCAATATCCTTAAGCCTTCACAACATGCAATTGTGTCTCAGTGGTTTTGTGTGCTGCTCGGTTCTCTGCTGTCTTTTGGTAACTCTGACCGGCCCTACAGCCTCTGGTTTGTTTATGCCACAGTAGCTCACCTGCTTTTCTCCTGTTGAGCCTTTTTCTGATTAGTTCCGTTTTGTATCTGAATTTCTTTTTTTGTAGCTAACACTAGAATTTCTATTTTTCCTATTTTTATTCATAGTTAATGTTGCTAACTGTTTTAAATAATTTTTTTCCTGAATATTTGGCATTTTTGTTTACCTTTAAGAAAATCTTGATTTATGCTTTAGGAGTTGTAAACAAAACCAAAGATTATGTGCACATACAGGGCTTTTTTAAGCTTGGGTAGGGGCTTCAAAAACACCACGTTTCTATGTATTTGGGAAATAGTGGCTCGGTAAAGGAGAGACTTGTACTAGTGGCTGCACTAGGGAGCAGGTTAGCAGTGAGTTAAAAGGTCTGTCTAGTTGGATAGCTAATTAATAATCTTGTCTTGTAATCAGGGTGTCATATAGGACATGAAGGGAGCTGAAGTTGGAAAGTGTTTCGAGGGCTTTGCCACTCATCTGAATTCAGATTTTGGTGCCTGCCGATGGAGCAATTTAGCCTGATGCTTTCTAGTCATAGCATTTTTTTTAACATCTGTCTGGAGCAAGCAAAAGTCACAGGATTTCTTTCATGTTCCTACCATTGCAATTTGCTCTTCAGACTTTAACCTAAAATGTTGTATTGTTTAGCAAGTAGAGCTGCTTTCTGCTTTCCTGTGGGTTTTAAAGAAATGCATGGGACATAGTTTAGTGGTGGACTTGGCAGAGTTAGGTTCACAGTTGGACTCGGTGGTCTTAAAGGTCTATTACAATCGAAATGTTTCTATGGAAACTGCTATTGGTTCCTTCAAAGGAGTGACAAAGATTAGCTTCTTTTGTAATAGCTACAGAACCACGTTTGATAACTGGATGAATGACAGATAATGGCACGTGTTCTGAAGATGGTTGTGTGTTATCGCATGTTTCCATTCTTACTTGCCTTGAACCAAGGTGGCAAGATCTTGAAGGTAGGAACTTTTACACACTTAGATGTCTGTGTAATAGATTTCAGTGTTCAGGAGGGGTCTTTGGTAGTACTGTAGTGTGTTTTGGCAACCTTGATATAACTGCTTTTGGGGATAGTTCTACTTTCTGTAACTGACTGCATTTGCTGTACTACCAGCAAGCATGTGCATCTTTTGCTTAAATGGTGAGCACTATTAAATAATGAACAGAATATATCAGCGGAATAATGCAAAAACTGTAGAAGATGAAGGCTACAGTTAATTTTCCCCTCTTGTTTGTGTGTGATCACCTTGTGTAGGCAAGGAAGGCATCTGAGAACAAATGCATGGGTAAAGTTTCTGATTTAGAGGTGGCATTTTTACCTCTTCTACACCGAGTAGAGGATTTAAAGTTCTTCAGCGTATACTCTTTTGACACTAGTAGACATTTTAATCAGATCATAGGAACAGAGCTAAACAAATATTTAACATAACAGTGGTAGCCACAATGGTCTGGGGGGTATAAGGAAAATACAGATAATAGGATAATATAAATGTATTTTAGTAGGCTAGTCAGTTCACTTGAAGGAAAAAAGACAGGCAAACTCTTGGGCACTTGCTTGAATTTCTTGCTGCCCTCTACACCTCCTTAGATAAACAGATGCAGTATTTCGGTAGATTCTGGGGGTAGGAAGAGTGTACCTTTTTCTTCAACAATTAAAAAGTATTTTCATACTTCCTCAAAGTTGGCATTTGAGGAAAAACTGCATCTGGCTCCATTCAGAAACTGAACAAATAGTGTAATATGGCAAATCTGGTATTTCAAGTCTGGATACTATTATTTCTCTTTAGTATCAATAAGTATTGTTCGGTCTCTTACACGTGAAATCCTATGGAAAACTGGTACTGCCACTTTATACATTTACAACATGTACTGCTCTTTGAGTCTCTGTCCCTTGACTCTGTATTTAGTGGGTCTGTATGAGGGGTTGCATGTTCTTTATTATGCTTTTTTTAAAGGTTGTTCTGTGTCTTCCTGATCTCTGCATGCATGTTCTCCGTTCTTTGCTTCCCTGTCTCTAACATCATCTCCTGTATGGCTTTACTAGATCTCAAATGTGCTGCCATGTAGCCATTGCAGTTAAAAGCTCAGTTCCTTTTGAGTGCATATATAACAGCATGTTGCTCTTTTAGATCTTTGCTGTCTTGTCAGATTTTGCACACACCTTATAGAAATAAATGGCAAATGCTTTCTTTAAAAGTAATCATGTAGCAGATTAATCCAAACTAAGACTGTGAATACTTGCTTCAGTTGAACTTTGGCATGAGTAGAAAGATTAGTTGCAAATCATGGCAAAACACAGGTGATTCTGCCCCTAGTGTATTTTTTATCTGTAAACCTCATAACAAGCTATTGCATTTGGAAGTGCTTGCCCTTAGTCCAAAAACAATCTTTGAGCTTTTTTGTACTGTTTGATTACTAACTAGGAATAGTTTCACTGATTTAATGAAAACTGTATTTCTGGGATGTCATGAAGACGAGGCAAGCTTACAAGGTATACTGATACTCATTTACTTTGCAATGTCTAACCATTCCATTTTTCATATACAGGAACTTCTTCAGGATGGAGAGCTACATTTCTTGCCTTTGCTGGATTCTTGGGATCATCTGAGATAATCTGACCCTCATCCACTTTATCTTTTTGACAAGTCATATCCTTTCTTCGGGAGAGGTTTTCTCCATATAGTACACGTTGAACCTTGAATAGTTAAGCAGCACACCAGAAATGTAAGTTGGACATGTATTGATGAGAATTAAGATCAAAGTTAAGTTATACAGAAAATGATTATTTTTTTCTGTCTACTACATTTGGCAAACTATTACTCTAAAAAGAATATTGAACCTTTTCCATTGGTGAAGAAAACATAAATATTGTGTTTAAAAAAAAAAAATCATCTAGGAATTGTTAGCAATTACAGTTGTAATGAGAGATTGCAGTATTACTAAACCTGAGGTAAATGTCCTTTGATTTTTGGTTCTTCAGGTTTTGGAGAAGCTAACCTCATTTGTAGTTTGAGGGAATGGGTGCAGTTCAAGGGCAGATCTTTAAAGATAGTCTCACCCATAAAGAGGAGATTTGGAGTATCGAGTTCCTGTAGCCCCCTCTACTGTATTTATCAAAGGCAAAACTGCAATATGTACCCAAATCTTCCTTATGGAGAGACAAATGTTCATTCCCCGCCCCCGAAGTAAATACGTATAATCATTAGAATGGCACGTGAACAATCTTTGCTGCAGTAATCACCAATGTAATTTTTATCCACATAATCTCCAAAAGGTGGGACGGTTTATAGAGCCGGTCTCAGAACAGCCTAAGATTTTTCCCTAGGCACGTTAGGGAGAAACATGTATTAAAGGAGGTTCCAAACGAGCACTGGAATTAGAATGTATTCAATGTTCTTCTAATTTAAAGAAAAATGAAAGGAGGGTTCTTTTTTATTTGGTCTCAGCTCAGTGAAACATAAATTGTTTTTCAGGTAGCACTGATTGAGCATGCTTCTCTAGCTTTCCTAGTTTTTCTTCTGCATAAGTCTTGCTCACAGGCCTATTTGGGGTATGCTTGCTTCTACTTTTCTTAGACCACTGAAAATATTTCATTTTTTAAATGAAGGAAGGAACCATTTTCAGAACTTACTGCTTTTTTTTTGCTTTTCTGTAAAGATATTATCAAGTCATATGTTAAATGTCTTGCCAGACTCCAAGAGTTGTTACTTAGTGATGCTAAGACCTTTTGATAGTGGTAATGTACATGGTGCTTTTTCCAGATTAGATCTTAGAGTTTACACAAAACCCCCTGTGTTTTGAACCTACTAAAACAACACTTCTGTGTAGACAAAAGCAGAGTAAATATTCTTGGTGGGCCATTTCTAATACAGGAAGAACTTGAAATGTGCCTACTTCTGCTGTATAAGCAAACTCTGTAAACATCAAAATCTTTCTGGTTTATGGTCTCTGCTTGGGCAAAGTTGAGAGCCTGCTGCTTTTAAAGAAGTGCAAACTTGCAACAACTAGTGCTCTAAGGATGAATTGTGAGGCTTCCTGAAAGTGGTGCCAGGTTTATTTTTTAGGTAGTGGAATTAGCAGTGGATGCACTTGCTTTATGCCATTCAATTACATCTCTATCAATAATTCATCTAAAATAGATCTAATCTCTCTGGGCCTTCCAGCAACTTTTCGTTGACTTGTTATAACTGAGTACAAAAGGAACAAGGACGAACAATTCACTGTAAAAACAAGCTTAGTTTCTCTTTGAACCTATTTAATCTGTCGATAGTGCATTACGTTCCCTGTTTCTGAGCCCAGCTTCACAGTAATCAGGAATTCAGATCCCCCCGGATATGCACTTAATTCACCACAGTTATTAATATTAAAATTCTCCTGTTCATTAGATGCATGGAACATTGATTAACATGGGAAAAGCCATGATTGGTGTGTTTCACGAAAATGTGAAAGGTTTTTGTTGTAGGCAAAAAACCCCATCAGTTTTTCTTCAGTTTATTTTAGCACGCTTGCTCTGCTCAGATTGCCTACGTTCTTATCTCTCAGCTATATCCATGTATTATATTTCAGTTGATAATAAACTGATAGAGCATTGAGGATTTGGCATAAGTTCCTTTAAAAAAGAGCCTTTAAACCTCTACATCCACATCCCTTCAGAAACTTAAAAATAGGTGTCACTTGTCTTTGGCAATACCTCTTTGAACAGAGGAGAACGTTACCCACTGTGAAAACTAACTGCTGTAACCTGTGGCAAGGAGCTTAGATTAACATTGTGTGCTAAACTTTTAGACAGAATAAAAGGATGGTAATGGAATCATAGCTCATGGTGGCTTTATGGATATGTACATGCAGAACATTTCTGGTTTCAGGTCTTTCCCCTTTTTGTGAATTGCCTATAGCAGCTCCTGTGGAGGAACAGGGGCTGTGAAGACGAAGAGAAGACTAATTTTGTGAGAGAAAGCCTGTGAGGCTTTTTGTCCTGGGGCTGTTAGAATTTGAGCCCCTGGCTTTTGTAGTCTGAACTTCGGCAACTTGCTGTATGTTGGGCATGTACCACTTGTTAAAGCGGTAGGGGAATCTCCTGGAGGAAGGGGATCATCAGGATGTGATAAGCTTGTGATAAATAGAGAGCATATAGAAGTTTTGGTGTACGAATTTGGCTATATAATGTAGGAAGTAACTACATCTCTGTAATAGATTGCCAGATGTGCATTAACTTTTGTTAATGGTTTTTAGAATATTAATTCATTATTGTGATGGGAAGGGGATGTGGGCTGGGAAGGTGGCTGAAATGTGAGAAAAAAGGTATTTTTTCCTCTTATTTGATACCTTCACAAGCACTTGTCTGTGCTACATCTGTTGAAATTGCTGAGTGTGTTTCTGTGTTCACTAGCTCTGCTTGGAAAGAACCTCCAAGCTTTCTGTGTATCTCCAACAGACATTTTACTATAGCAGTGATTTTCAGCATTTATTGATTGGTGGAGCTCTTAAGTCTTCTAATGAAGTGTTGGCCAGTTATAATTTCAGTATAGTTTAATTTGCTGTGTCTTTGCTAGTCTGTGTTGATCTGAAAGTTACACCCTTAACAGTCAACAGATCAGTCTTGAGTACCACTGTGCTGAGACTCGAGAGTGAGGGGCATAACACTTCTTACATTTATTTAGATATGTTATCAGCTGCAAACCTAGATTTAAATTACTGGCATAATAAATGGTTGCAAACACTTACATTTAATAGCTACGTTACTGTTACGAAAGATTAAAAAAATCTTTTAAATTTTCAGAAATGCCAAGTTCAGTGATATTCACTTTTACCTTAACTTTGTTTTTACCTGTTTTTCCTTGTTTTTTTTTCTTCTCTTTCAATGTACTCCAACAAACCTGTGTGTACTCTGCCATGATTTGTACTTAGGTAGGAACTTGCAGGCTTTCACCTAGTTAGCTTGTTCTTTAGAAAGAATCCTATCTCTGCTGGACTTTTGTTTTCACTGATAATATCTTTTAAACTTAATATGTGTCTCTTAAACTTGCAAGGTTGTGATTATCTCTTCTTGTGGTGAGAAGATCCCTGGGTCCTCTTATTGTCAAAAACTGTGCAGAATAATGCTGTAGATGCATAGTGCATCTTTTAAAGTGTATGTTTGTTTTCTTACTGATATTGTTGATTTCTCCTGAACTCTTTTCAGGCAGAGGTACATAGTTCATCCCTGTCTCATCACAGCCTTAATTCTGCTAAGGTTCACCCAGCATTATTCATTGCTGCAGAGGCAGGTTTGTATGACCTACCTCTGAGGAAATAAAACTGTGTCTCTTTTTTTGTTAGCATCACTGATGTGGGTGGCAGCATACTATCACACCCTTTGAAAAAGTAATATGGCTTGTCCTTTGGAAAAATGCACAAAAGTTTGCCCTTCCTGAACAGAGAGACTATAAAAAGGTTAAACATACATAGTTTTGTTTTAATAATGTTCCTAATATTTACTTTTGTAAGCCTCAAATTACTCCAGTTATGTGGAGATAATTCTTACTAGCTGTACACAGATTTGCATTAGGGTTCTCCAGCCTGCAACATAGGCTGTGAAACTCTGCAGATAGGCCTTTGGTGTTTCATGTGTGAACTTTCCTCATCTTCTGATTAGTGTCTCCTGGCTAGCCCTCCCCTCCACTGTCATTTTTTAGTTTCAGTGTTGGATTGTATTCCTTAAAGCAGACATTCCAGGCAGGAATTAATACAAAAGTTGAATATTGTTCATTACAAGCAATGTAGTGTAGTAATTTGTTATATATCCCTTGCTGGTTCATCTGTGTTCAATGGTTTGTGTAATCTCTTAGAATGAATGCTTTTGGATAGACATCTAGGTGGTAAAATTTTGCAACAGCAAAACTTAATGAGAACTAGGACAAGGAACTATTTCAAAATGTTTGGTTTCAAATCTCAGTGGTGTAACTAAGTGCACTACATTTCAACTAAGTGCAGCTTTAGAGAAGGATAATGTTAAAATTGAGCCATAACAAGAATAAACTGCTAGTTTTTCAGAGCACATCTCACTGTCCAGCTATACATGTGTTATGTTAAATAAAAAAAATACTACGCCCATTACAGAGAGGAAGTAATGCTAAAAGATGGGTTGTAAGTATCTCTTATGTCTTGAAACGTATTATTTCTACTGTAAGTTATACCTGTGATGGAAAAGATTAATATTGTTAAAACTTCAAGTTTCTAGTATCAAGTTTTATTTACATATGGAAAAATGCTTATATTGAAGGGAGATATGTATGTGTGGGATGACACACCTAAGGTAGTCTAACTCAGCCTTACAGGTGTCATAAAATGAAAGTCTCTTTTTCATGCCTTTCCTTTCTCTTGTCCATATGGTGACACAGTTGAGAGAGCAGGAAAAACATCAAGCAAAAAAGATAAAAGCTCTACTCCTTTTTTTGCATAGTTTTCTGTTGGCATTTGCCCCAAGCCAGGTCATCATGAAGTCTGACAAATGCTTGTTCAATTGCTGCTTATTCAAGAGAATTGGCAGGAGTGTACAGCTAGGAGGAGGCCTGCCTCTTAGCCATGCTAATCTATGGATTCAGGATGTGATTTAATACACTAGACTCATAGCTATTCAGGCAACATATCCCACCCCCATTTTATTCAAACCCTGGGTATACCTGATTGGAAAGGGCTACTGTGAAGCACGGACTAGTATTTGGGCAGATCAGTTAAGTACCGATTCCTTTTGCCCATCTACACTGGCCTCTGCTGAGAAGTTTACTTGTAGAACTACACTGGCAAAGGCTTAATAGAGCTTTTATATTACTTAACGTGGTTGAGTCTCAATCTGCAAAATATACGAGAGGCTTTCCCATAGTAATTCCAATTAAGGTGAGTTACAATGGGGTTCTTCAGTAACTTCCTTGGTTTTTAACCTTGTATCTGCAGATGGAGGAGGAGGACCTAAGTGAAAGAGGATTGCCACAGATTGCTTCAATCATGAATAGAGTTAGAGACTTGAAAAACAAGTACAGAAATGAAGACAATATCACAGATGAACTTAACTATACTAAAATCTCAGCTGATACAACAGGTATGTGTTTTTGTTATTCTGTTGTCACTTATGCAACTGATCTTAACCTAGATGAAGAGTGAAAGAGCCATTAACTGAAAGGATTTAAGGTTTACCATTTCTTCAGTATTAATGACCACGAAATAAATTTCATCTCTCCCTGTTTCTTTGGTTACCTGTGTTGCTCTAATCCTGTGTTTAAAAAAAACCCTATAAATAAAACAACCCACTAGTCTTACATGAAAGCTTATAAAAAATGTTTTCTTCTGTTTGTCTGCTGCAATTTTAACCAATCTCCTCTGTTTTTCTGTCAGATAACTCTGGAACTGTTAATCAAATAATGATGACAACAAATAATCCAGAAGACTGGCTGTGTTTTTTGCTTAGGCTAGAGAAAAAGGGTATTCCTCAGATGGATGTTAGCCTACTGAACAGACTCATTGGTCGTTACAGTCAAGCGGTGACTGCATTACCTGCAGAAAAGCATAGTCAAGATGAGAGCTATGCTCGCATCCTTGTGAGATTTGCTGAGTTGAAAGCGTAAGTATTAAATTTTCAATTTTCAGTGTAAGAACTCATCATTCAGAATTCTGAATTTGAGTGGTGATAAAAATAGTTTGTTTTCATTACTGATTTCTGCAACAAGTTGTCATTCTGAGTGGGGATGTTTTCGTATCAACTCCTTGAAACTCTGAGCAGCTTTGGCTAGTCAGTTTATCTGTTGTTTCCACAGTACTTGCATTTTTTTGTATATGCTAATAAACACGATTGTTCAGAACTATCTGATTTAGAGATGTTAACAGACTTTTTTCTGGATTCTATGTGTAAGGTACAGGGGGAAATAGCATGAGACCCTTTTTCTTCAGTTTATACTTCATCTCAAAAGAAGCTGCATGGGTGAAATCTGATATAACTATGTGTAACTATAATCTGTGTATTAAACTGTGTATGTTGTAAGTTAGGATAAATTTCCCTGTGGACTTCTGTAACTGATTTGGCTGTGAGGTAGACAGTTTGCTCTTATCTAATCCATCTGGTCAAACCATAGTGGTCTGTCCTTGTCTAGTCTGCTTTCTCCCTTACTAAGAAAGATACATCCCAGCTACATGAAATAGTTGCCTTAGAGTAGGGAGAATGTCTCAGAACATCATTCTATACTTTCATACTTATAAAAATAGTTTTGATTATGGCCATTTATTTGCTTTACTCAGTCCAAATTTGAGCAGTATGGTTGTTCAGATGTTTCCGGACATAATTTGGGACAGGGTTATAATTTCTTTTTTTTCATAAGGAGTTATTTTGTCCCTTGAAATACCTTCACAGCAAATATTTTGAAGAGCTGTGTTTTAACATTGCAGCAATCCTTAACAATTAGAGTTGAGCGGGTGATCTTCCAGTGAATATAGCTAGTCTGTTTCTTGTATGTTCCCCCTCATTTGGCTTTTTGGTAGGTGGCTTGCTCTTGCAGTATGATTTGGTCTACTTCTTTGTACTGTCGTTGCACGGATTGTGCTGCATCAGTATTTACTAAAAGCATACAATGGAAGTAATCTGTTCAGAAACAGCAGGAGTGATTAATGATGTGCTGTGAATCCTTAGTATCTTGAAAGAGCTAAGGTGTTTTTGTGTAAGTGGAGTAAAGCATATCTTCCAGAAATACCTCCTGTCTTCAAAGATACTGAGAGATGGCATTCTTGTGCAAAGATTAGTTTCTTTTCCTCAGAACAGAAATTGTGTAACATAGGCTTCCAGCTCACTTTCCAAAATTGCTTTTCCAGAATGGTGATTGGATGCTATTATCAAGACACATCTATTATCTCATTGAGTACAGTAGGAGTTTCAATTCGGAAAGATTATATCGTATCTCCCTAATCACTTTAAAACTCTTGGACCTCTTTCCAGTTCGTCTTTAAAACACAGTTTTAAAGGTGGATACTTTTAAAATGGATATTAGATCTGTCTTCAGTATTCTCTGTATTATATTACAGAAGGCAAAACTGAAGGCACTGTCAGTAGCCTGTTAATGCACGAATATTATTAACAGTTTTAGTTGTGGTGTCCCATTGAAATGTCTTTAGCTGCCTCACTGCTACAGCCTTTAGGGACCTTCTTGGGAGAGTAGTCTATCTTGTTTCACTATTAAAATGCACTGTCTGTAACTATACTAAAATACCTTCTGCTTTGGTAACCAGCATTACTTTAGAATCTACCTAGCTCACTGGGTAGCTCAGATCTGCTCTTTGTCTTTTGCTGCGCATTTTTAATTGGCAAATACCATCAGTCATATGTTTCTTGACTTGCTAATGAAAATTATTTTTAAAAAAAGGTAAACAACCCACTCCCAAACCCTTCTTAAAAAATGCACCCACCAAAATCTGACATAGCAACAATCCTGATGGAATTCTGCTGTAAGTATCTCCCGAAATGGTCCCCCATTTGAAAATTACTTTCAGATGTATAAGCTAATGTTTTCTCATTCATTGTGCCATATAATATAAAGTCAATTATTTATATGAAACTGCATTTATGAACTATACATGTAACCTCACCAGAATGTGAAATTGCTTTTGACTTATCAGATCTAAAAAAAAACCAATTAATGTTGCCTGTCTGTAGTTTTTGGAGCTTAATATTAAGTTAATCAGTGAGTGGTTATTTGAATCTTTTGTTTGTCATGTCCACTAATTCCTCACAATTTTCTTTGTGTTTGAGATTTCCCTGGTGTTTCAGACTCACTGTGTTCCTGGCTGTCAGTTTGGCTAGTACTATTTTGTCTTTGCTCAGTTTTAGCTTCTGTTAAAGAAAATCCTGTCATCTCATGACTTCCTAGAGTGCTTCTGATCTTCTGATTTATTTTTTTAACCTATTGCAAGTAAAGTAACACTTTGATGCATAGGTGCTGTGATGATACTACCTTTGGTGGACGAAGAAAGATGCTCTTCAGTGGAGGTCTGTTTGCTGCTCTCCCAAATGTTCCGCCTAAGAGGAGAAACAAGTCAGAGCACCACAAACTTAGAAGCAGTGATAACAGCTTGATATTTTAGTGTCTATTGGCATCAATGCTGTTTTTTCTAAGCAAAGCTGGATTTGTCCATTCCTGGCACTGGACCTGTCTTGTCCTGGTATCCTCTCTAGCTGTAGACTGACTATGCCAAAATCTTTTGACCTATTATGATACTGAGGTTGTTTGAAGAACCCTTGAATGTAGTCTGAAACAGGCAAAGGTGAACAGCCAGCTGCATCTGTGATTGAGTATCTGTATTGCATGTGAATCATGCCAGGCCTGCTTTCATGTAATGCTGCTGGCTGCAGCACAGTGCCACCACGTGTGTGGCACTTGGTGCCTGTTGCTAACATTAGGTCTTGTTCTGGGTATTACTATCCAAGTCATTGCTACTTTCTACAGGAACTTAAATTTTAATATGCTTTTTGAAAGTGAATGTAATTCACATGTTATAGCTTAACTTGTGTTAGGTCTGACTTTGCCTGCAGATGGGTTATTTTCTGTGCCTGTTCTATTGCTTTGGATGATCAGAGCTGAGTTTATTAAACTTACCGGAGTCCAATAACATGCCTAAACTGAGATAGAGACTTTCCTCATTCTTAATTCCACAGATTTCTACTGGAAATTCTACTGTTCTTTTTAGCTTTCCATGGTGTATTTTTTCTGTACTTTTTTCTGTAACTCATTGTCATAAACTTCTCACCATCCTCACTTTGAAGTACGACCTTTGTTACTTGTTGAACGAGGGTGGAATTTCAGAAGAAATTCCTTTATTTCTTGATTGTGAATTTTGCTAACAAAAGAGTTAAAAGAATTTTTTTTAATATCAAAAAGGGGGAGGGAGCCCATTGAAATGTAACATTAATTTATTTCATAGTGATACAGATTCAGGCCTTTTTTTATCTTGACAAGTATTTACTTAATCCTCTGGAATATTTAATTGTTGGTGTACTCTGTGCAAGCATCTCAGTTGTCCTACATAGCAATCTATGGCTGAATGTAAAAAACCTAAAATTTCATAAAAGTAAAGAAGCTATTAAATGTGGAGTATCTCATCTGGACTTTGTGGCACACTCTCTCTGTTTTTGAAGTATAGCATATTTGCCATTGCTGCTTCTGGTATATCTGCAGCAAACAGACTTAAATCCACCTTGTGCTGACAAATTTAACTGATAAGACTGTTGCCCAGGAGTGTGGGGAAAATAGAATGAATTCCCTATATCTTGTAAGGAGTCAATGTTCCCACAGAACCCTTGATAGAGGTAGCTATTGGATAAATGCTCTTGTTGTGTCCTAGTTTTCTATAGGTATTGTATTACAGATGTATCAACAGAAACAACTTCCTTTAGTGGCCTACATGTCTGCTAAGGGAATCTGACAATTTGGGTGCAGTTGCAGAAGCTCTTTGATGTAGAAAAGCTCATAACCTCTAGGAAAATTTTGGGGTTCAGTATTGCTTTAATGTAATGGATTGGAAACTTTGTGACCATATTGCTGCAGAATATGACTAACTGTATATATACTGTTTCTTCTGACTTGATTAATACAATACATTTTTCCAACACTTGATGTTTCTAAAGTAATCTCCTCCCTGTCCCCCTGCCTTGCAACCTCCTTTGTGTACAAGTGGATGCATCTAGAAGGATGGAGATTTTTCACTGGATAATGTCAGCATGTAGCCTGGAAGGGCTACAGGTGGGTGTTCTGAGGGAAAATATCTATGTATTTTGAGGAATAATACAAGCAGTGACAAAGAATGAGTCCTTAATCTTTGTCTTCAGGTTTGAGCACATTATGGTATTTGGAAAGGGTCAGATTGATATCTTTCAATTATTAGCTTTTTAAGAGTCTTTGTTTATTTGTACTTCACTGTTAGCTCTAAGGAAGAGGAATAACTTCAGCTATAGATGGATTGCTTTTCCATCTAAAGCCATAACCCAGTGCATGGAACTTAATCCATGTTACTCAGGCTCTTCACCTTATGTGACTATTAATATGCTGTCTTTGTAGTCTTCAAGATCCAGAGGAGGCACGGGACCAATTTCATCTGGCCAGACTGAACTGCAAGAAATTTGCTTTTGTGCATGTGGCTTTTGCACAGTTTGAGCTATCACAAGGTGCGTAGAAAAACTTGTTTGGTGTTGCTCTTCTTTGTCTTCTAAGTTTTGTTGTTTTAAACTTCTGCTGTGTTAAATAATTTGCAAGGAAACTGGTAGGTATTCAATCAGAAGAAGATGATCTGGATTTTCTTATTTGATATTTAATGAGAATATTGTGTTAAATTTTAATGAAAATATGCATACAGTTCTTAATAGTTTTTTCCTTTTTAGAAATAACCTTCAAACAAGGTGAAAATGGGCAGTGATTCTTTTGGATTTTTTTTAACCTTAGATCTTATAGTGGGAGCTATGAGTAAGGCTCTTGCTGCATTGAAAAATGGTGCTCACATTTGGGTGGTAATTTCCCTTTAGCTTGCTTGTGGAAGAAATTCTGGTTCCTTCCAAAAAGCAGCTGTAGGCTCTTCAGGGGGGTGCTGTGGTTTTTGTTTGTGGCTTGTTTTTTTTTTTTTAATTAAACCAAATATGCTGTAAATATGTGATTTGGTCCAGTTAAATTTTCCCCACTTCCACTCAGATTCTTAAGTAGCTAGCAATTGCATTTTAATTGATTTTTTTGTTGTTTCCTTTTCCATTGTTGAACGTTCATGTTGGGACAGTGGAGATGGTTGGTATCTTCTGTTGCTTCATAAATGGCATGGACTGACTTTTTTGATGGTATCAGAGATGCCATGTTCCAGTCCGTTGCAGGGAGTATCAGTATTCAAAATAGAATGGTAATCTGTGTCATATGGTGCCATACAACAGTGTTTTAGGCAAGCCATTCTGTTACGAGAGTGATAATGTCTTTTAAAAACTGTGTCCCTGGTAGGGATAGTTGCACTGACAGCAGATGTCCTAAATTAATACATCCTGTTCCTTGGTGTAGTGGATCTGGCTTGGGTGGGGTTAATTTTCTTAACAGCTGTTATGATGCTGTGTTTTAGATTGGTGACTGCAACAGTATTGATAACACAACAGTATTTTAGCTGTTGCTGAACAATGCTTGCACAGTATCGATGATTTCTGTTTCTTCCTTGGCCTCTTCTCTGCCCGAGGCTGGAGGTGGACAAGGGGTTGGTAGGGGACGCAGCTGGGGCAACTGACCTGAATTGACCAAAGGGATATTCCATGACATATAGCATCATGCTCAGCAATAAAAAAAACTAGGAGGTAGTCTTTACATAGTAGCAGATGCTTGGGGACTGGCTGGGCATTGGTCTGCTGGTAGGAGGTGATAAATGATTGCCTTTGCATAATTTGTTTTTTTGGGGATTGTTTTTCTATTTTTTTCCTTTTTCCTTTATTTAACTCTTTATTAGTTTTTTTCTTGCTTTTGCTTTTCCAATTATCCCTGTAGACTATATAAATTATACTCTAATATATCTAGAACAATAGGTCTTCAATACTTTGGGTCAGTAGTCCACAAAGCTCACCTTGGTTTATGTCACTTCTTTCCTATTGTGTGTAGG
>NW_010532653.1:43693-57858 GCF_000687285.1 Phaethon lepturus | reverse complement strand
CCTGGTACTTGCTAGCAGTGTTGTGCTGCCTGCCCACAGGCTCGTATTTTTTGGTGTCCTATTTAATCTTATTTCAATGGGTGATTTGAACAGTAATCTATGTGACACCATCTATCTCCTCCCTTTAACAGCTTGCTCTATCCAGAAAGACAAACATATTCCATTAAAACTGTTTTCTTCTTTGAAAGAAGCAGCCTTGGTGGATAAATTTTGATTTTTATGTGGTTGGTGTTTCTTTATGGTTTTTGTCATATGTCAGCAAGCTGTTGTATACTGCCTAGTAAGAGAAATTCTCCCCAAAATTAACTACAGTAAATAACGGAAGGAGATTAAACTGTGTATTTTATACTCTGGATTCTAAATACATTTTACTGGATATTCTTCTTTACATTTACTTCTGTTGTTTACAGACGAAACTGTTACCAGTGGAAAATAGACTTTTGGTCCAGTACTTCTTTAACTGTATTTTAGGATACAGTTTAGATATTCAAAGTGTGTCCCATGAAGCAGAACCATTTTATTAAAATTAATAAGTAAATACTCAATTGTCTTCTCAAGTTTTCCAGTTCTTCTTAACTAATAAGTTTATTTGTAATGGAACAGGAAAGGCTGTGGAAATCCCCCTCAGAAATATATGCCATGTAAAATAATTGCTGGAGGAAGGATACTAAATATGATTCCCCCACAAGATGGGGAGGAGAGGACAAAAAAGTGCATATCTGTGATTTTAGATTCCACAGATTTTCTGTTTCAGATGAGCCAGTTATCTGACTGGTCTTGTTCTAATATAAACTTGTGGTGCTGAACTTACAAACAGTAGTAAAAAGTAACTAATAATTTTTTTAGTGAGCACTATATGTTTATTTAAACTGATAATAGAACAGTAATACTGCAATAATAAAAATATTGTCAAGTAAGTGTAATAAACAAAACCTATTGTGTAATTTAAGTGTAGAAATGTTACTACTGGTTACTAATGACTAAATTCACCTTTCTGTCACAATCACTTGCGAATTCAATTTCTCTGTAGCTATGGGATGTGTTAATGCAATAGTTTCTTTTACTTTGACAGTAAATAGTCAACCTGAAATGAAATCCTAATCCCAAAGGGATAAGCCATGTATGATTGGCTTTCTTTTATCCCCAGTGTGCTCTCTGATTTGTATCTGTTGTCCTTGAGCTGGTCTGTTTGACATTTGGTAATGTGTATGGTGCTAAAGTGTCCCTGCTGGGTGCTTCGGAGAGGATTAATGCAACATGTGAGTTGTGTATTGTTGCTTTGAGTGCTGTTCCTTTTTCACTGAGTGTGTCCAGTTTAGGCCAGAGGGAAAGGAGTAGGGCAGTGCTTTGTTCCCTCCTCACCCTTGTCATTTCAGCAGTGCTTTGGCTGTTTTGTCTGGATTAATCTGTTGTTCCCTTTGCATTAAGAAGAAAAAGGTAATTATACGTTCATTTCCCTGTCTTGAGCAAAATTGTCAGCTAAAGCTCAAATAAAGATTCTGAAATTATGGTTGGCATTATGGTTGATATTGATTTACTTATAAATTGAATATTCATGACCTGAAAATAGAGTGACACAACAAAGGAGGCATTCTGTTCTGGGGTTTTTTAAAATGCTGAATAAAACTTCATTTCAGTATGTCAGATGAGGAGCTGTCTCTTCCTTACTTTTGGCGTGCTTTGGGTAGTGTGTTTGAAGCAAGATTTGCTGCGAACTGTTTGGAACTCATGACCATAAATAAAACTCTACTTTTGGCTATATAAAATGTTATGCCTAGGTGGATCATTCAGCCTTTTTGTATGTGATGAAGTGGACTGACTGTAACTCAGAGGTACTTCTGGCTTTATGTCTGTGCCTTGGTTCCTCATCTGTTAAGGAGGATGGAGCAGTTCATTTTTCACATGGGTATTTTGGTATCTCATTATTTCTTATTCGATGAGGCACATAATACTAGGAGAAATTACTTTCATTTTGAGTAGCAGGTCTTGTTGAAGCAACGTGTAGTTACTAAATATAGCCAAAGGTAGAGTGCTGGTTAAAGGTTCTTAAAAAGAAATACCAAGCCTATCTACTTGCTAAGGATTTGGGAGAAAAAAAGTATTTGATTATATGGTTAAAAAAGAAGTCATAACAAATATGCACAAAATAGATTTAAAATCTATCTATGATTTGAAATCATAGCCAGTCTTATTTTGTTGTTTCCTTGCTTCAGTGTCCAACATTTAATAATCTTAAAAAAGGTTACTTATGCTTAAGTTCCTAATATGTACACCCCACTTCCCCCCCATCTGAATTACAGGTGACAATGACATTTAACTTATCAGTGGAGTTTTGAGCTCTGAAAAATAGTATTATATAGTATAAAAAATACTTAATCATATAGGTATGTGGCAGCTATAAGAACAAAGTGGATTATATTTTGCTGCTCTGGAACTGAGGAAGAATGGCATTTGGGACTTCAGGGGTGTTAACAACTGTAACAACATTACATCATTTTTCCCTGATGCTCTCTAAACTGAGGAAAATTCTTTCCTTATTTGACTCTTACGTATTTTTTAATATCTGTATGTGCTTATATATGTAAACTGATGGCTTTCAATATGTTTTGTTAAAACACCCCCTCTTCCTGCTCAGTTCTCGTCAATCTCTGTTTATGGCATTTAGTAATATGTAAAACTAATGAAACAATATCCTTCCCTTTCATTCCTCTTTTCTTAACTGTAAGAAAAATGCTTTCTGGAGTAGTGATGTTTGGTTTAACAGCAGCTCCTTTTAACTTTGATTTCTATTAAGTGCGTGAAAGATGTTTTATAATGCATACATTATAAAGTTTGTATCTGGTCATAACTAAATGAAAGTCCATAAAGCTGCTCTTTCCTTGCTGATACTACAGAAAAAAACCCTGGATTTCAGAATTTGTGTTGTATTTCCTTACAGTTCCTATAACACTAAAGAAATGCTGAGAATGCAGTTTTGTGACTTCAGGTCTCAAAATATGCTTTATGATGTTCAATGTCATGTGAAAAATTGACTTAAGTGATTCACTTGTAACTAGTTCCAGGCAGTATCCTGAAACTGGATATTTAAGGGTGTAAAGGGCCTAATGAGCAATGATTTCACAGGATGATGCAAAGTGAGTATAAGACAGCATGAAAGTAATCATGTCTTTGGGAAAAGACCATGTTGCGCCAGAGTAACTTTTTATTTCCTTGACTTATACTTCTGTGTTCTTTACTATTTAGGAAATACGAAGAAGTGTAAGCAGCTCCTTCAGAAAGCTGTGGAGTGCTCTGCTGTTCCACTAGAAATGTTGGAAACTGCTCTACAAAACTTGCATTCACAAAAAAAGCAGTTGCTTTCAGATGAAGAGAAGGAGAACTTCACAGGTAAATGCAATTTCTTAAATTGTTGATTGATTTTTTTTTTGCATGTTGTAATGCTCAATTGAAAAAATTACTCTGTAATGTTTGTCCTTTCTATATACAAACTCAGAATTTGTTATTGTCTAATAAACAGTCATGCTTATCTCTATTCTCAATGTTATTTCTGCAATATTCACTTCCATTTTTGATGCAGTGACTTTAGTTTGCAGGAGCCATAGGATCGCAGAGTCATAGAAAAGTTTGGTTTGGAAGGTGAAAAATTTCTTCCTTATATCTAGTCTGAATCTATGCTCTTTTAGTTTAAAACTATTACCCGTTGTCCTATTACAACAGGCCCTGCTAAAAAGTCTGTCCCCATCTTCCTTATAAGCCCCCTTGAAGTACTGGAAGGCTGCAAGAAGGTCTCCCTGGAGCCTTCTCTTCTCCAGGCTGAAAAACCCCAACTTTCTCAGCATTTCCACAGAGGAGAGGTGTTCCATCCCTCTGATCACTTCTGTGGCCCTCCTCTGGACCTGCTCCAACAGGTCCACGTCTTTCCTGTGCTGAGGGCTCCAGAGCTGGATGCAGGACTCCAGGTGGGGTCTTACCAGAGCAGAGTAGAGGGGTGGAATCATGTCCCTTGACCTGGTGGCCATGCTTCTTTGGATGCAGCCCAGGATGTTGTTGGCTTTCTGGGCTGCAAGTGCACATTGCTGGCTCATGTCCAGCTTTTCACCCACCAGTACCCCCAGGTCCTTCTGGGCAGGACTGCTCTCCATCCATTAATCCCCCAGCCTGGATTGATACTGGGGGTTGCCCTGACCCAGGTGCAGGACCCTGTACTTGGCCTTGTTGAACCTTGTGAGTTTCACACAGGTCTATGCCTCGTGCTTTTCCAGGTCCCTCTGGATGGCATCCGGTCCCTCAAGTGTGTCAACCCTCACCACTCAGTTTGGTGTTGTCTGCAAACTTGCTGAGGGTGTGCTTGATCCCAATGTCTGTGTCATTGATGAAGATATTAAACAGTACTGGTCCCAATACGGATCCCTGAGGGACACCGCTTATCATCAGTCTCCATCTGGACATTGAGCTGTTGACCACTACTCTCTGGATGCGAACACCCAACCAATTCCTCATCCACCCCACAGTCCACCCATCTCTCTCCAATTCGGGGAGAAGGATGTTTTGGGGACCCGTGTCAAAAGCCTTACACAAGTCCAGACAGACAACATCGGTAGCTTTTTCCTTGTCCACTGATGTGGTCACTCCACCATGGAAGGCCACTAGCTTGTTCAGGCAGGACTTGCCCTTGCTGAAGCCATGCTGGCTGTCTTGAGTCACGTCTCTGTCCTGCATGTGCCTTCGCATAGGTTCTAGGAGGATCTGCTCCATGATCTTCCCAGGCACAGAGGTGATGCTGACAGGTCGGTGGTTCCCAGGGTCTCCCTTGCTACCCTTTTTAAAGACTGCCAGGACTTTCCAAATATCATGGAGAGTGGCTTGGGAACTGTATCAGCCAAGTCCCTCAGGACGCTGGGATGCATCTTGTCAGGTCCCCTAGACTTGTGTATATTCAGGTTCCTCAGGTGGTCTCAAACCTGATCTTCTCTTACAGTGGGAGGGACTTTGCTCCTCCAGTGCCTGTTTGCAGTCCATCCCCTCAAGAGATGTGGGAAGAGAGGTTGCCAATGAAGACTGAGGCAAAGAAGTTGTTGAGTACCTCAGCCTTCTCATCTGTTGTTACCAGTTTGCCACTCTTGCTCATTGAGAGACCTGTAGAAGTCCTTCTTATTGTTCTTTGCATCCCTTGCCAAGTTCAGCTCCAACTGTGCCTTGGCCTTCCTGACCCCATCCCTACACAAGTGGACAGTGTCCCTGTACTCATCCCAGGATACCTGTCCCTGCTTCCACTGCCTGTGCATTTCCTTCTTGCCCTGTAGTTTGCTCATGCAAGCCATGTCCACTCAGCCATGCCAGCCTCTTGCCTTCCTTTCCTGACTTCTTACACCTGGGGATTGAGAGCTCTTGTGCTGTGTGGAAAACGTCCTTAAAGATCTGCCAGCTCTGTTCTGCTCCCTTGTCCCTGAGGGCAATTTCCTAGGGGGTCCTATTGACTAACTCCCTGAAGAGCTCGAAGTTTACTTCCCTAAAATTCAGGGTCCTGACTTTACTCTTCGCCTGCGCCATATTCCTCACGACTGTGAACTCTAGTTTGCAGGATGGTAGACTCTAGGTCTGCAAAGGGTGTTCCTCTGACTCATTAAATATTTACTTTGTAATAGAGATTTCCAGCATAAAGTGTGAAGTAAGAGCTACCAGTGATAGAGAAGAATTAGAACTGAAACAGAGTAAACTATACAGATAGCTTTGAGGTGTATCTTCTTGTGACACTTATGCTGGTAAAGTTTTGGCAGTTATTTCAGTGAAGTCAAATCTAGGGAAAAGAATCAGTTTCAACTTTATTTTACAGATGGACAAACCACTTGTGTTTTTCAGGACAAAATTAAAGTGCTTGACTCTGTTGTAAAATATAACTGGTACTGGTTGCTGGGTATAACTTCGATAAGGGAAGCAGTTACCTCAATGTTTTCAAGCGAGAAATTTGTTTGGTGTGGAAAACATGTTTCAACTCAAATATTGAAGTGCATGTAACTAACTCTTGCAAGAGTGTTGTCTTAACGCTTCCATATTTTTGCTTTGTATAAGGACAGAAGTAGTGCAAAATAGATCTGATTTCATTTTCTTGGGGATATGTCTTCAGGAATGTTACTTGAGCTTTGACTGTCTCCTGTTAAATCAGCCTTAGTGTGAAACACTAGTTGGGTGGCGTGAGAAAACATTTTGTAACACTTGAGATAATCCTGAGTTATGGTATTAATTTTTTAATAAACTTTATTTTTGTCCCTATTGTGTTTACCATTAATTGCATATAGACATCATTAGTGCCCCAGGGGATGGACTGTGCCACAGAAGTTCATCTCCTTCATGGATTGTACAACTTCTGATACCCTTGGCTTTACTTGCTGCAAAGCTAAGGGAGTACCTATGAAAGAATACGTCAGAGGCCTGTCTGGCAGTTAGGAAGCAGTGAACTTTAAGGAAAGAGTACGTTCTTTGAGTTTTTAATTTAAATGAATTTGTAACATTAAGTATTTGAAAAATAATGGGTTTTGAGTCAGCTATTTAAAGATCATTTTAAAAGGTAAGTAACACTAACTTGAAATATCTCAAGTTCGAGCATGTACATGTCCTAAATCATTGAACTTGGCTTTAAGTGAATTTGTATCATGCTTCTGGAGCAAGAAAGAGACTGTTCTGTCTGTTTTATTGTGTAGGCATTTAAGTCTTGTCTGTTTCATGTTTCCATTTTGAAAGATTTTGAAAACAGGAATGCTGTTTATGTAAACGCATTTCTTCACAGCTTCAAAAGATTGTTCAGAAAGCTTTTAACAAGTTATGGTTGCATCACTACACTATAGCTGCATATAAAAACCATGCAGCAAGTCTAGAAGCCTTTGGTCTAATTTACCCCCTCTCCCCCACTTCCATTCATGCACAGCAATCTAAAGTATTTGACATGACTGGTGAAATCAAATGTTTAATTGGGAAAAATATAATTTAGTATTTAAAAACTGTAGGTCATGGGTAGTATGAGAGGCAGATAGGCTGTCTCAGACTGAAGGAATAAAAGTATCACCAACGGAATGTGAGAGTCCAGTGGTAAGATTAGGCAAAAAAATCTTTGTATATATGGAAAAAAAACCCTGTGGGATTGGGGGTGGGGTATGGTGATGGTACTGGATTAGTAAACTGCTAATTTAAAATTATGTTCAGTGTTACGTTTAAAAAAAAAAAAACCTTAGAACTGCATTGTACACTGAGGCACTTTTTTATTCATTTAACTGAGTAGTTTGGCTTATTGGCATAAATAGTTTATTAAAAAATGGACTAGAAATAGCGAATACTGCAGTGTTCTTCATCGGACAGAAGTCTGTCTTCTGCTGGCTGAAGGTAGAAAGGGGGGACATCAGAGGACTCAAAAATTAATTTTAATGAACAGATCCAGAATTTAAAAATGTTTAAAGAAGTTGGAATATAAAAAAAGTCCTGAAACTGATTTATGTGATTAAACTGAAACAGGAGGCTGTGGATAGCTCTTCTGTTTATTGGTCAATGAAATAAGTTGCTGTATTGATGGAAAAACAATGCCTGCAAGACATAGAAGATCATATTAGAATATCTTAGTTGTCTTTGATTTCTCTTTTTAAATCTTTTTAAATACATGTTTTGGTGTCTGTCTTTAAAAAGATAATCTTGACTTGTGGAAGAGATCTGTCTATCTGAATAGTCAGATAGGAATTTCAATTTTAAAAAGGGTTTGTCAGGAAAATAACTGAGGTTAAGAGTTTAATGTATATCTGAAGGCTCTTAAAAGAGCTTGTACTCAACAATGTTGCCTAAATGAAGAAATAAGCTACCTTTTCTATATTGTAGTTCAGGAACACATGTTCATCGGCAGTTACTAAAGTGTCAGTGTATTTGCATTATTGTATCCTGACTTCTTGTTATTTATCTCTGAGAAATGACCTTTTCTTAACCTCTAGGCCAAAAAATGGATGATGACCAGTTTATTTGCTGCTTTTGAGGTTCTAGAACTACTTTTCAAATAACTTCTGGGTTTTTTTTCTTACTGTAAAGTACATCTAAAATATATGCTTTAATTTCACAAGGCTCAGTAATACCCTGACTAGGAGTTGAATTGACATTTCATTCTAAGATTAATGTGCAGTTTTGTATAACTTTTGCCAGATCTTCAATAACTGAGCAAGATTCTCTACTGGACTGAGATGGGGTTAGTGAACGAGCTCTTTGCTATTGCCTGCCTTGGTCTTCCCTGACCTGGTAGCAGAGCACAGTTTACAAGAGCACACTCAAAATTTGCTATCAATAAAGTCAATGGGTTTAATTTAACCTGACTAATTGCTTAGACTAATTCAATTGAATTTACCTGATATGAATTAGGGATTACTCCAAGTGCTGTGTTGGCACGTCAATGAGGTGGAAGGATGAGCAAAAAGGCTTTGGTAACAAGTCACTGAGCTAGTAAATTCTTCAGCTGGTTAGTGGAGTTGGCTCTAGAAGGGCATGTGTCTGTAGCCTGTGTCAGGAGGTTTGGAGGTGATTTTGAAGTTTCTTTCAGCCTCGGATTTGTTAGTATGAGATGCATGTTCAGTAACTGAAACTGGGAAGCTTGTTAAGATTTTAATGAGTAAAACTCTCTGTATTTATGTGCCTCTTGAAAAAGAGGGGGAAGAAGAATCTGATTGGTAATTCTGATGTTTTGATTCCTGTTTTGTATCTCTGACACAGTTGATAGTTCTAGGGATTTAGTATGCAATCTCACAGAGATTGTACTGAAAGCCCTAAAGGAGAAGGTCTGCCTGTGAAAGACTTGGCTATTTCTGTTGTGATTGCTGCTTTTTATAATTTTCACTAGAGTTGAAAAGGCTGCATCGTTTTTCAATTGTAGGCACGTGTTAAATGCTTTATATCCAGATGGATCTGCAGAACCACAACTGAGATACAACATTTTTGTGCTATCAAAATGAAATACCACATAAATGAAGTCAGAGCTCAAAAGCTAGTATTTGACAGAACAGGACAGGTCAGGGATATTATCAATATCTTGGGTCTCTGCTGAAGCAAGGAGTTTAAGATTATCTAGACAGTTGTAATTTGAGATTCCATCTCTGAAACAAGCTGGGTTTTGATGCTTAATTTAGGATTTATTATAGTTATTCAGGTGTGGGTGTCCTTATGTGAGCTGGTAAATAACTCGAGTGAGCAGAGAAAGAATCCAAATGTAAGTGGTCTTAAATCTCCTGAGGAGTCCTTGTGGAGCAAGCTTTAGAAATGTCTTCAGATGATGCTGTTTTGGGGTGGGGGTGTATTCGAAGAATGGAGACTTGGAAAATCAGCTTGCCCTGAAAGTGTGGGTTTCTTCCTCACTCCCCCAAGATATTATTTAAACCAATGTTTTTGGTGCTTGTGTTCCTCTTTCTGTAGATAGGATAAGGTGAGGTTTTTGAGTTAAAAGTTAAATTGCTTGGATAGGCTTTGGACATCTTGCATCTCCCTTTTATGTGTTTAAACATAGTTTACAACTGTAACCATATAAAAACCAAGTAGTTAATACAGTTAGCAATTGTTAAACTGGATGATGGATCCATTTTGTGCTTATCCTGGAAAGCTCCTTTTCTGATTTTAAGTCTGTGTTTGGGTTTTCTCTTTTATCATCTGAATTATCACTACTTATATAAAATGTCTGTCTAAATCAGTAGAAAATAGCGATATGCTATTGATACTAAATTACTGCAAATGTATGTATTTTTAAATTGCACTTACTATAAAAGAACACTTTTTCTTTTGAAATAACTACCATCTGCAGTATTGGCTGAATAATTCTAATTTACCTACAGTATCAAGTACACAAGAGTCTGGACTTCAGAGCATAGTTGGAAATCACAGAAGCATAAAAAGGAATGATTCTGGTGAAAATTCTTCTACTGTTACCAGACTTTTGCTTGGGTAATGGCTTGATTTCTTGTTTAATTTTTTAAAACATCATTTAAACAAAAACCACACACTACAGTATTTTTTCTTCTTGCCTTCAGGGAGGAGAAATCACAGGAATTCGATGCTCTGGTTAACTGCCACAATCCGTTAAGACCACTAAACAAATCTAACCAGGTAGAACTTGCAACATTTTGCTTCAAAAACTTAAGCTTTTCATTCTGCTTTACACATCTGATTGTTTTCAATTTGCTCTTAGGCCTGCCCTTTTGGGAGGGTTCCTGTTAAGCTAGTAACTGATACTGGTGATGATCTGAAGAAGACAGATGTTCCACTTAACACTAGCTGTATAAGGAGGTATGGTTTTACTGCAACATGACAGGTTTTAATACTCCTTTTCAACAGAATGATTTTGTTGTATAGTGGAAATATCGGCTAAGAATGTTAAAATTAATCTAAAGTTTATTGACAAATAGCCGCTTATAACTGCACTGGGTATTGCAATAAACACACTTCCTATCTTACTACTCAGATTCTTTGTATGAGAGCATGCAAAGATCAGTTTCTTGTTCTGGCTAATAAGTAGGCTCAAAAGAAATGGAGACTAAGGCAAAAATAAATTTTGTTGAAAATCAACTACATCTGTGTATTCCAGTTCCTAAAATTAGATAGAAGGTAGTCTTGTAACTTCCAAAAGATTTTTAAATCCTCATTTTTAACATAATCCATATTATAACGATTACATTAAGAAAGTGGTTATGCTCATTTTTTTGTGAAGAACTGTTCAGTAGTAGAAGAATCTGCCAGTTAAAATAGCACTGTACTATGTTAGCTGACCATAGCATAGCTTGAAAGTAAACAGAGGAGAAAAAGCTTCCCCCCCTGCCATCCCAATCAAGTCTTTTGCTAACTTGCTTCCTCTCTTACTTCTGTGTGGTTAAGTTCATGCAGAAATGGGAACTTTGGGGAGAAATAATGTAACCAAAGAATAAGAACTGCATACTTGGGCTCTCAGCAGTTAGCTAAAACCCAGTATTCTGAATCTGTAAAAGTAGTGAGCTAAGGTATTTCACATAATATTATTGTTCTGTAAATATTTCAGAATTTACTTTGGAACACACACCATTAGGGTCTAGGATCCTAGCCGCAGCTTATTACTGTTTTTTATGGAAGACAGCAATTAAGTCATCTGTCATTTAGGAGGATGGTGGTATTGTTACAGGTTTTTCTATTTCTATTTTTTCTCACTTGGCTGTCAAAATGGACCTGCTTTTTCTGTATATTTGAAACTTGTAGCCAAAAGTCTTCATACAACTGCCTTTTTTTATCTTGTTCACAAAAGACAATCATTACATTATATGTTGGCATGTGATGTAATTAACAATGTTATTTCAATAGGCAGATATCCAGCTCCAAATGTACAGCCTTCATTGCACCTTTTCCACCATCAGAATCAAAATCTAGTGGGGGTGATTCATATGACCTGGCAGACTTGCAGGTAAGTTAAATCTTTTTAAAACAGATATAATTAACTCTACCTGGCTGTTCTATGGTATTAGCAAGGAAAATAATAACACTTTTTTCAAATCAAGTAATAAATAAGGTATAATTTTTCCTGTATTTTAAGTAATCAGTTGTGAATGGAAACATTCACTGTGGCTTTTAAATTTTTGAAAATTGTCGTGCATAATCAGGCATGAAGAAAGAGCTTTTTCTGAACAATACATGTGATGGGAGAAACGGGGGCAGCTGTTAAAAATCTGTCATGTGATTTATAAAGAAGAGATAATCAGGTTTCATCTTCACTACAGGAGCTCTTTCAGATGTAGTCATGAGAGTTTTTTTATGTGAAGTAATCTGTTCAATGAAGTCCATTTAATTGAATTCATTAAGTGCCCTATGGAGCTCTAAATTATGGCTTTTGATAGAGGTTAATTTTGAGCTATGCCTTGCATTTTCATGTCCTGTGTCCCTGTTCCCTGAAAACAAAATTCAAGAATAGCAAGCATTTAGGTCTTTGTTATAGAAACTGTACAATGGAAATTCAGAGTGTTGATGGATTTAAAAATAGGTTCAGTAGTACTTGTCTGTGTACCCTGCACTGTTTTTCTTTGTGGTGTGTTGGTCATTAATTATCATAAGGAAATGTCTTTTGGACATGCTTGGACATGGACTATGCTTGAGATCTCCTTTGGATCTTTTTAAGATGCTTTTTGTTTTCTTTAGTCCTTACAAGAAAAAAATTCTTTATAGTTGCAGATGTTGGATGAGAACAGCTTAGAAACAGCTACGAATTTAACTCTCAAAACCAAAATGGATACAAGTCTTGTGATGAAAAGAGAAGGTAACTATTAATATGTGATGCTTTAGTAGTTTGAAATAGAATAAGCATTGAAAATTTGCTGTTCTGCATTTAAAAAAATGCATTGCTAAATAAAAACTGGAAAAGTTGGTGTGTTTGGAATTGAGAAGCATTTAATTAAAATTTGGCTTTTGAGTGGTACCTGTGAAAGTAGTAAAACAAAAAACCCGACAGACCAAAACCCACAAAACCCCTCACTGAAATACTGTCCAAAAGTGTGGATTGCTGGGCTTGAAGTAAAATGCCAATGTATAGTGCAAATTCATTATGTCCTTAGTTCTTACTACACATAATATAAATAGGCATTGAAATAGCAACAGTGCAAGGTTTCAGATTAATATGTGCTAGCCTGAGTGTAGAAAAATGCTGCCAGTGTATCAGAGAACAGTGATAGTTTATATATCAAAAAAGTGGATGTTGGCTGAGAGAAATTTAAACTGAGGATTATAATGTTCTTGAGGGGTAGTCTGTTTAGATTTTTTTTTGAGACAGACTCAAATTATATAGTAGTTTGCTTCTCCTGTAACTTTCCTTGTATATGCTCCTAGCTTACCCTATAGATGCCATAGCTCTAATTTCTTTAGTTGAAGATTAATCTGAGATTGTTTTGGCTGAAGTAAATTAAAAAGGTGAGACCAGGACATTGACTTTCACTTGGAAAAGATCTGCAAAGCTACACCAATTCTTTCTAAATGAAGAACATCCCATGTCACTTGTTGCTTTCAGCACTCTGCTTTCTATCCTGTTTACCCATTGGTAGCGGAAACTCTAGGTAGCTTTTCCTGCTGTTTACGTATCGGACACTATTTCTCATATTAGGATTGTTCACATATCTGAATTATTTGCTTTTGCTTTGGTTGGGCTTCTCTCGTCTTTTTCTTGGTTCCATCAGTTAAGCTGTCTTTGGTCAGCTTCACTGCCCCATGCACATTTACTTTTAAATGTTAAATTTATGTCACGTCGGGCATTTCTTAACTTGTAATATAGTATGTTCGTCACATGAGTTTTACCACAGCATATTCATGCATCTTAATCTTTGCCCAAAGTATAGAATAAGTGTCTTCATCATGGTTACTTTCTTATGAGGTTTCCCAAAATTATGAAAACACTTTGTCAAGAGGCAAATTGCTTGCCCCTTTTTTCCTATGCCCTGCAAAAACTCTGAATTATTTTCACCATTCTTTCCATGTGCTTGGCATAATCCAGTTTGTGAACTTGTACTGTAGGAATCCTTTGTTCATGTGAATGACACTTGTACTAAATAAATGTGTACTCTTTAGAGGCTTATTAAATTTTAGCATCAATCAAATGCACTGTTACACTCTTGATTACTCTAAATGCTCTTGTTTTAAACATGATGTTTCAGCCTTAAACTGTATTGTTCCTTGTGCTTCTTAATTACGTTCAAAGATAGACAGAAGCATCATCATATGCTAACTTTCAGAAAATTTATTTTTTAAAGAAATGTGAGTTTTGCTATCATTTGAATGGCTGAGATTCTTACTGCATTATTAACATACTTTTGGGAAATAATTTTTAACTTACAGAAAAAATGTCTGGTTCTAAAGTATTCCAGAAAAATTACCTAAGCTCTACTTAGGTAATTTATCTAATGTATGCAGTTTGACTATTGTGTGAAGTCACCTCATGACATAGAAATAGGCGTGGCGTGAGACCACCTTACACTGTGGTCTTTCTGGGAAATGTTGTAAACAAGTGAGACTTACAGCAAGTATTTCAGGGCTGGTAAAATTTAGGATACTACTAGTGGCTTAGCACCAACACTGTGGAATGTGGAATATGTGTACTAATCTTTCAAAGCTACTTGCCACTTCTGTGTTTCAACAGAAATCTACTTCCCTAGACA
>NW_010532653.1:42502-43662 GCF_000687285.1 Phaethon lepturus | reverse complement strand
TGCTGAATAAATTAGGTGAAAATGTCTAATAATATTGCAGGGGTTGGATTTAAGATTATATACATATCTACTTATTGTAGGAAAGAAAAATACTTAAATTGAAAAATGGTGCTTTTCAACTTCATTGTCCCTGTCCCCCCCGCCCCCAGCAAAACCTTTCCCATTGACTTGTGTTGGGAACAGTTGAGGTTTCAGGTAGTACTTTCCCTGTTTGTGCTTCATTTAACCTTCCAGACGAGATGCTGGTTGTAATAGCTCAGTCCTTCAGTACTGAAGGATTCAACATCTGCTTAGCATGGGATACTGCTTTCTAGTTGTTTGAAAAGACAACTGAAGGAGCATGTGAAGGAACGCTCTTAGGCTGTGCTATTTGCAGCCTGCCCTGCAATCTTCCTCAAATTCAATGCCTGATTACCTCTGCAAAAGGAACCAGGAGATGGACCGTGCCTTGTCCTTTTATGCCCCTGGATGCAGTCATGGTGCTGGATTATAGGTTGCCTATTGTCACAGACAACAGACTTCAAATTAGAAGTATTGCAATAAGCTTATCTTAAATGCTTTATAAACCTGCTCAGTGTCCCAGGGTGTTGTAGTACAAATGATGAATATGATTTTGTGGGTGTTGGTGAAGGAAGCAGTTATATCTCTTACTGTTATAGTAGTATCCTAATATTTTCAAGAAAGTTGCCATGTTACTACCCTGAACTGAATATGAATCCTGAAGATCACATTAATGCCTTTTAATGCCTGATTCCAGTAAGTCAGCTGTGTTCATTTATTCTGATATAGAAAATGAGGTAAAATTCTTCTAGAAACTGTGGAATAAATCTGCCAGAAACTGTTTCAAGTACTAAAATCAAGGCTTTTTAATAATAAGATTTTTTTTCAGGAAATAAAGTTCAACATCAGGAGTTGAAGATACCAGAGCCAAGGAGTCTGGAAAGTCAACAGCAACAATTTAGTTCTGGTGAAAGCTACAGAAAGCAGTTGGAACAGATTAAACTAAATTGTGTTAATGCCAGAAAAAAATGGCCAATTCAAGAAGTGACACAGAAGAGCTGCTATAGAGAGGTAAACGGGCATATGTAGTGGTTTTCTAGCTGCAGCAACTTTCACGTGGTGAAAAAGTGATTGTGTTCTTAATTGTGGCTCTTTGTGCA
>NW_010532653.1:0-42471 GCF_000687285.1 Phaethon lepturus | reverse complement strand
TAGGGAAAACGATCGAGCCTTGAACAACCTGGTCATCTTGTTTCAAAAGGATTATCACCACCAGATGCGGTTTCTAAGAAAAGTGATCCATCACATGTTTGTGGAACACCAAGCACCACACATAATGATTATATGGACTGGTAAGCCACTTCGAGCTGCACACTCATGAGTGGTAGTCAATCTGTGGAAAGACTTCATCAGTTTTTAGCAGGGTTTCTTAAGCAGGTAGCAAACAAGATTTCTGAGTGCTTCCAACACTTGATGTCAAGTGCTCGACTTTAAGATTCAGGTTGCATTTAGGGAACTTTGTCTTCCTTGTTAGCTCTTCACAAGTACATGTGATGGAAGTACACCATCAAATCCGTAAGTCCTTATTACATCATTTCCCTCTTTCTGTGATCCCTGATACATGCTACTTTATTTTGGATGGCTTGTTTTTTGTGGCTGACAGGCTTTTTAGATTGGTAAGTGTATATCAGACTGGTTTCCATGATGCAAGTGTCTGAGTTTAAAAAAGAAAAGTGTAAGGGATCTAGAGGCTTGCAGAATTGAGCACTCAAGGAAATACTAACATTTGTTTATCTGTGCAATCTTAAATTAGGCATAAATCCCTGTGCATATGTTGAAAGTTTTTCTGCTATTACTTACTGTTTTCATAAGTCTCTAGGATGAATCATATAGGTCAAGGCTGTATGATGAGTAAGCACTGTTCTTGTTGGACCTCTGTCCCTGTAGGTGTAGAATTTAGAATATATGTAGTGAGTGAAGCACATCATCTTATGATGGAACTTGATAAGTGGTCCTTGAATAGATTCTGTTCTTGCTTCTTCCAAATTTTGCTAATTCAAAAATTTTTAAAAAGTAAACTCAATATACACAGTATGTGCACAGCAGATAGTAAATATGCAGAATTGTTGAGTGCTTTTGCATTTGATAAGAACCATGCTTTTGATTGGTTTTGACTGTTTTTTTTTAAACTTTGTCATTCTGTTCCCTACAAAAAAGTCCTATGTATATAAATTCTTTTCCAGTTCTGATCTTAGCATCAGTTTCTGTAAGTACTATAGAAAAAATGTATTTGGTAATATAACTAAATATATGGTAGACACATCAAGGGAACAAATCAAAAAACATAAAAGATTTCCTGCAATCTTTAGTTTTCTTAAATACATGATCTTCCTGCTCATATACAGCATAGCTAAAGCTCTCAAAAAAAATCCTCAAAAACCAAAAACCCTCTCATGATTGCCTTGAAGTTGTTTGTCTTAATATGCTTACTTAAAAAATAAAAAGTCTCTTTTTGTCTAAAGGTTTTGAATGAAGAACAATAAGCTAAAGAAAACTAACTGTGGCTCACACTATCTTGTCTGAAGGTAGTGATTTAATTAGTTACAGTCTTAAGAAAAATTTCCTAAGTATGTGTTAGATTGTGTGCTTCTAAAGGACTTCTAAGTCAAGAAGATGAAGTGGTCTTAATGCTAATTATTCAATGTAGCAGAGGCTTGGGCTTTTGCTAGTCAATAGGTTTTAACTTTCAAGAAGCACTGAAGATTTCAACTTTGTTGTTAGAATGATCTTAAATCAACTAAATGCAGATATTGTTCATAATTTCCTTTTAGTTTCAGAACGCCAGTTGTAAAAAACAATTTTCTACCAGGATGTCAGATTTCTACTCCCTACAGCCAGGTCCCATACTTCCTACCACATACTCCAGCAACTCCATTTCAAAGTCAATTTGGCTTGCAGGTAACAATTTTAGGCTGTCTTCTACCATTTTTCAATACATATTTTAATTGGAGACTACTTTAAATATATGCATGTATATGTATTTTTTTAGCATAAACTTGCTGCTCATCTTTCTGGATGAGTAAGATGGAAAGTTGTCTGTACTGCTTATTCTCAAAATAACTGTTTTTTCATATGTATGCCTGAATTTAGGTAAAATAAGTCAGCTCTCGAAAAATCAGTTCAGTTGTGTCAAAATCCAGAAGCTTTTATGTCTGAAATGTAAGCCTTTTCAATTTCTGCTTCATGACAGAGGGCAAGAACTGGAGTCGCTATTTTTGTTCTGCAGTGCTTTTATAGTGGTACTATCCGCTACAGTGGAGTATCCAGAAAGAGCAGCAGTGTGTGTTAGAAAACATAAGAGTCTGAGGAGATAAAAGAATGAAAAATTATATTCCTTCCTCATTTTGTTAGATTTTAGAAATTTTGATGCATTTTTAGTGGCCTGAAATCATGTAAAAATTGATTACTTTAGATGGGTTGCATATTCAGGTAGGAATCTTCCCGGCTGTAGACAGAATTGGGACATAGGCTTAAGCTTCCTACCGGAGGATTAATATTAACATTTGTGGCTGTTCTACAGGTTGATGTAGCAGGTACAGGCAATACAGGCTGTTTCAGCTTCACAGCACTGAAGTCTGCTAGCTAGTAGTTAGCTTCAAATAAAATAGGTGATTTGAGTACAGCTCTAAGTTAGTTGCATGCTGTGACTAAAAGTGTCTTAGATAGTCTAGTTTCTGACATCATCTGTAAAGAGGGAGGTGTCTCTAATGATCTGAGAAGCCTTGTTAAAGAAAACCCTTTTCTTGATTTCCAGTGTAAAGATCATTGGTATCTTTTATGGGAGTTCAGTGATGTTGCATGCCAAGTGATGATCATTATACAAATACTTTTCCTATGGGGATCTCTAGCTTTCAAGACAAACATATTTAAAGTTTAGCTTTACTACACTTTGCCTTGTTCAAAAAGACCAAGACAACTTAAAGCATATTAGCGTAATAAAAAGTAGAGGTCTACCAAGTTCCACTGTGTGTATACCAATAATTATTTTCTTAACTTTTTCTGTATGTACATAGGTTCCAGCTTCTATACCTTCACATGAATGTCTTGCCATCAAAGGAAAAATGTATACAATACTAAAGCAAATAGGTAGTGGAGGCTCAAGTAAGGTAAGATGCTTTTTTATCCTTTTAAACAGCTACTTAATTTACACAGTAGTAGTGTCAGCCTTCTGTTCCTCAAGCGAGTCAACAGCACCTCCCAGTTTGGTATCATCAGCAAACTTGCTTATGGTGCATCCAACTCCTGCATCCAAATAACTGATTATATTGAATAGAACTGGACCTCGAATTGAACCCTGAGAAAACTGCTGGTGACTAGTCGTCAGCTAGATGTAGCCCCATTCACTCCAACCCTTTGAGCTCTGCCATTCAGCCAGTTCATCACCCAGCACACAGTGAACCTGCTTATCTCACAGTTGGAAAACTTGTCCAGAAGGATGCTGTGAGGGACAGTATAAAAAACCTTACTAAAATCCAGAAAAGCTACATCCACTGCCTTCTTTTCATTCACTAGGCAGGTGACCTTATAGAAGGATATAAAATTGGTTAAAGCAGACTTTCCCTTTGTGAACCCACGCTGACTGTGCCACCTGATTGCATTGTCCTTTAAAAGCCTTTCAGTAGTACCTGGTATGTGTCAGTAATTTTTCCAGTAATTGAGGTTAGACAAACAGGTCTGTAGTTTCCTGGGTCTTCTCTCATGCCCTTCTTGTAAATTGGAACAACATTGACTCGCGTCTAGTCAGCAGGGACCTCCAGGAAGAAAAGCTTCCTGTGTTGGCAGTGTAAAATCATAGAACAAGGTAGGATGGATAGGGCCTCTGCATGTCACTTAGTCCAGTGGTCTGCTTAAAGCAAGGCCAAAATAGAACAAGTTGCTCATGGTCTCTTGCAGTTGAGTTTTGAATATCACCAAGGATGGAGATTTCACAGCCTCTCTGGACTGCCTGTTTCCCTGTTTGACTACATGATGATGAAAAATGTTTGCACACATCTAACTGGAGTTTTCCTTGTTGTTAGTTATGCCTGTTGCCTCTCATACTTTGGTTCAAAAAAGAGTCTGTCTTTTTCATACCCTCCCTTTAAATAGCTGAAGACAGCAGTAAGATTTCCTGTAGCCTCCTCACCTTAAGACTGAACAGACTTAGTGCAATCAGCCTCTTCTCATGTGCCATGTGGTCTAACCTCCAAATTGTCTCGGTGTGATGAAGTGGATATGCAGTGGCAGGTCAAATCCTTATCTCTGTGGGAGGTGTTATTTTGCTGCCTTTATCTTAAGAGCACTTCAGACTTGTGACCAAATACACCTAGTGAAATATAATGTGGTACTAAGATGGTTTCTGATCATGCTGACTTGTATGAACTTCTTCGTAAATTTAGTGTTGCTTTTCCTTTTGAAAAGGTACACTTTTCTCCTTTGAAATTCTGGCTGTGGTAAGATGTAGGACCGTAGTAAATCAGAACTATGATTGAATGGAGTTAACTGATACTGTTTTGCAGGTGTTTCAAGTACTGAATGAGAAGAAGCAGCTGTATGCTGTCAAATATGTGAATCTAGAAGAAGCTGATCAACAGACTGTTGAGAGCTACAAGAATGAAATTGCTCACTTGAGTAAGCTGCAGCAACATAGTGATAAGATCATCCGCCTTTATGGCTAGTGAGTAAACATTAATTTTATTAAACCAGTATCTTTATATAAAAAGTGACCTTAAATTTTAACATAAGTATATTTATTTATTTTTAGTGAAATTACTGATCATCATATTTACATGGTAATGGAGTGTGGAAATATTGATCTCAATAGCTGGCTCAAAAAGAAAAAACACATTGATCCACTGGAACGAAAGAGCTATTGGAAAAATATGCTGGAAGCTGTTCACACTATCCATGAATATGGTATTCTTAAATAATTCTAGGCATTTTTATAGTTTATATGGCAGAGATAATATGAATGTTTAAATTTTGGGGATGGTACTGTTCTTAGTTTTGGTGTAAGCCTAGTGATCTTCAAAGATGGGTATTTTCTGTATTATGAAAAAAAATTTTGATGAAACAAGACAAGAGTACATCTTGATGCAGGGGTAGACTTACTTTGCTAACTCAGATCTCTAAGTATCCCTCTATAATGCTTTCTATTTCCCTGCAACAGAGAGAAGATAACCTTTTCTATATTAGACTCCATTGTATGCTCCCGATACTGTTTGTTCTCCATTAGACTCAAATATCAGCCACTTATCCTCTCCAAAGAAGCTTTGACATTAATGACAGCTTTTACACAGCTCTGTTGTCTTTACTTTGACATAGTGTTTCAGCTTTTCTCATAGTTCTTCAGGCCTTCCTTTCATCTTTACCTACATAATTGAAGCGTCTGCATCTGTATTCTGTTCGGCTGTATAGCGTAAAGGAGAGAGCAGATTTGAATTCTTTTCCTATTTAAGAAAAAGTGGAGAGACCTGTATGCATAGCAGAGCGCATCACCTCTTCACAACACAAGAACACTAGAACATGCAATAATATAGAAAGAGAGCAAAATCTTACTGAAACACAGACTACCTACTATATGATGTGTCTTTGACACAAAAAATTTTGTAAAATATAAAGATGGATTGGCTGATTATATGAATAACCAAAATTGATAATAAAACTTGTAAATGGGGTTTGTGAGAGGTCAGTCATATATAATCCTTGGTGAATGGTACCTTTGGTATCAAAGCAGAAGACATCAGACTAAGCAATGTAATTCTTCTATTTTAAGTACCTGCTTAGCTAATTAAGATAAAGCTACAGGAGTGGACAGGCCATTGAACTGATTCAGAACAACAGTGCAGTATGGCAGTGTGCACACACAACTAGAAGGCCTATCCCTAACTGAAACTGCAGAACTCAAGTCTCTTGGAGCCATTTTTGGGGTGCCTGCAGTTTTGAATAAGTAATAATTCAAACTATAAACTCATGCAAGTCTTAACTGTTGAAGGAGTGGAAACACTTTCATGAAATCTGCAAAGAATAATTAGGTTTTGGCTGCGTAAAGCTGATCTGCACCTTCTGTCTGTGCAAAGGTTATGGGAATAGAGCAATAAAACCCCCATACTTCAGTAGGACTTGGATTGACTAAACCTCAGTTGACTTTAAACTTTATTTTACAGGCATTATTCACAGTGATTTGAAACCAGCAAACTTTTTGATAGTTGATGGAATGTTAAAACTAATTGACTTTGGCATTGCAAACCAAATGCAGCCAGATGTGACAAGCATCATTAAAGATTCTCAGGTGAAATAATTTTGGAAAATTGATGTACATTTTTCTCTAAAGTGCTATAGTACTTGCTGATTATGATGATTAATGTAGTAACTTCAGTGAATACTGGTATTTTATGCTGAATGGTTTTATATGTATATATAAATATTCATACGTATGAATTTTTAGATGGCTTTTATTGAATGGAATAACAATGGCCTTCAGCCTTAATAGAAACAAGTTTTCAAGATGTTTTTCAGCACTTTGAAACAAAAAATCTAACTTTTTTCAAGTGAGTTAAATTAAGTGCATGTTTCACTTAAAGGAATATTTTTACATTTTTATGGCTAGGTTGGCACAATGAATTATATGCCACCCGAAGCAATAAAAGATATGTCTTCCTATGGAGAAAATGGGAAATCTCGATCTAAGGTAACAGATAATCTTTTTCTTCCCTTCCCTTCATGTTAAGAAGTAACTCTGGCATATATCTTAAGTCTTAGTTTTTTTAAAATCTTCCACTAAACTAGAACACAAAGAAATACATTGTGCCATGATGATGGTGGGCAGAGATTGAAGGCTAAGTTTATTCCCTCAACTACCTAAAAGCATTTTGCAGATGGTGCTTAGAAAACCATAAGTGCTGAATTAACGAGTAAGATTGAAAGTAAAAATTGAAAAATCCACTAGAGTAATGTAAAGCAGTCTTCCGCTATGTTATCAGTGTGAATGGCATTGAACCCCTTCAGTTAAGGGGTATATACAGAGTACAGTGAAATGCATGCAGTCTTTCACACAGCAGAGGCTGTACTGATGTTACAAAAGTCTTTTGAGCACCTTAAGGGTTCACCATTCTGTGCATCCATGACAAGTCCTTATTTTTGCTGAAATAGCTTCAGGCTAGAGCTTTCATGGAGGATCTGGGAGGATCTTCTATGGAGTTGAGGGAGAGAATCATTACTCAGTCATTTTTCTGTTGCCTGCTGTGCAGTTTATGCCCTTTTGTTTTAGCTTCGTTCTGCCAAAAGTTGGTGGAGCTCTTATGATACTGCTAGCTGCTACACAGCTATGTTCTAGCATTCTGCATAAATAACTCTGGCTTACAAATCTTTTTCTGAAAGCAAGAAAACTTTTTCTGATATAAACCATTGTTAGTGTGTTTGCTTAAACAACAAGATGTGATGCTTGTGTCATTGTCATATTTTTGAATTCTTTAAAGTGCGAGGCAGGTTTTGCAAGAAATGGGTGATACCTAATAAGGTATTTTAAAAGATGATACCATGAAGTCAAGTATTTTAGAGTTCTGTGTATCTTCTTAATTTTTCTATGCTGCAGAGCACTGTGTATTGTAGAATCTTTTATAACTTCACCAGGGCAACAGAATGTGAATGATGAGGAAAGTACTGAAGGAAAGCAATTTCACACTGGCAGTCAAACTTCAGTTAAGGGGTATATAGTTTTGTTGAAAGTTATTTAAAAAATCCATATTCATATGTATGTGCATATACACAGTCAAAGATTGACTTTTTAACAGATGAACGGAAGTATTACTATGTAGTGAAATACAATCTTGTCTTTCTCAACACAGAATAGGATGCTTTATGGATTTCTTTTGTTAAGGATGATACTTTTTATCTTTAAAAGTTTTACCTTTACACTTTTAAAAATTGCATGCAAAATTCAGACTTGTTCTGGAGCTCAGCTCATAAAAGCAAAAATCTAACCATTGTGCTGGGAATCAGGTGTTCTCTGTGCCTCTTTCCCCACCTCACTCCTCTCCCCCACTCGCCCAACCTTATATGCTTTTCTTAAAGTGCTTCAGTTTCAACAGGAAAAGTGGAAACTCCTCCTGTAAGGAACAGCCCAGGTGTGGTGGTTGAAATACGGATCTGAATCCTTTAAACCCAGAGGAACTAAACAATGGCTTCCCACTTTGGGGACATAGCTGTGATGTCATGCTGGTTTCTGGATTGAAATAATTTAGTATGCTTTTATGTGTATTTACTCATAAATTCAAAATTAGCATCCTGCTCTTCAACTTGTTAAGGACCACCTTTAATTTTATTTTTAGTTAGTTGTTCAAGTAACTTGATTTTCAAAGATAATTAATAAAAATAGCTTTCTTATGGAATATTACTCAATGAAGCCACATAACTCTTAGTAGATAATGGCATGCTGTCTTGGTCATCTTGGGTGACAGTTACGAAGATCTGTTATCCCATGTAAAATAGGCATACAGTCATTTTATTCAACAGTATAATTATATGATAAATTGACTGAAGGGACAGTTTCTTAAGTGAGGTGTAACCTTAATTTTTTTGGTTTTGTATCAGATAAGTCCCAAAAGTGATGTGTGGTCATTGGGATGCATTTTGTACTGTATGACATATGGAAGGACACCATTTCAACATATAACAAATCCAATTAATAAACTGCATGCTATCGTTGATCCTAGTTATGAAATAGAATTTCCAGATATTGCTGAGAAGGATCTTCAAGATGTGCTAAAGGTAACTGTCCGTTAAGATTAATTTTGATTCAAATAATGACAACTTTTTTTATTTAAAGCATATTTTCTTAAAATGAATGAGTTGTGCTTGAAAAACTTTTTTCACAAATAAGTGCACACTGCTGCTTTTAGTCACAGGCCTTATTCCAAAAGAAGACTTAGTGAAGCTAGAGCTACTTCATACAGTTTCCGTAGTAAAAGTGTATTTTAAGCTCAATAGCAAATAAGTTCATACTGGCCTAGCTCCTTTGGCTGAACAACCCAAAGTAAATAAAGTAGCTTTTGTACTCGCCATCCCTTTCCCTCACCCTGCACGTCTGCCTGCTTTTGAAACTTGGCCTGTGTTTTTACTTGAGCCCTAATTGTGTTGCTCAGTAGGTAACAAACTGAAATCCAGAAACTCTTATCCCCTTAACTTTCAAAGCTCAGTGTCACTTTGTATCGTTCAAAATAAAAAGATATTGTAAGTCCTGGTCTTCACCTCTTCTGACATTGCTACTTGAGTAAAACAGGAATACCAAACTTTACTCTGAAGATAATTGTTAATGAAGGCAATTAGGTTAATCTGTTGTTGTGTTTGAGTTGAGTCTTTCAGAGTATGTCATTTGGAGGTAAGTTCTGACATGCATCTACAGGGTTTTTTAAATATCCTCACTGTTAATTCTTAATTTATAGGCAAGGCATTCTTCCTCTTCTTTCTTTTGCAGCGCTGTTTAATAAGAAATCCTAAACAAAGAATATCTGTTTCGGAGTTGCTGATACATCCTTATGTTCAAATTCAAAGTCATTGTCAAACAGGTATGTTTATTTTAAAATACCTTTTTACTAAATAGTATTTTTGTTTTCTTAAACAGAATTATAATGCTTTACTTTTATCTGCTTTCCACTTGCTGCTGGAAACAGTCTGTTTTGTTTGGTGCCTATGTATGTTTCAGAAAAATGTCAGTATTCTTAAACTCTTCATTTCAAAACTGACTTTTTGTATACCTTTTACAAACTGTTGCACTGGTAATTTATATGTAGTTGAATATGACTTTAGCATAATTACAAATTAACTGCAGGTGTTCCAAATGCAAAAGGAACAACGGAGGAAATGAAGCGTATCCTTGGCCAGCTTGTTGGCTTGAATTCTCCCAACTCTATTTCTAGAGCTGCTAGGGTAAGTAAATTTTCTTTTCTATTTTGTATGGTAGTACATGTTCATGCAAACCAAGGTTAGAATGTTTGGTAGTGAGAGCTGAAAAGGATACATACATCAAAGCTTTAACCACAGCTGGAAAAACGTTACACACTCATGCTTTTGTTTGCAAGCATGCAGAATCTCTCCACATCCTTCTAAATGGAAAGAGTTGAAAGGATGATGGTAATCTTGATTTTTTTTTTTTTACCTTTTCCTTTCTACTTCCCAGTGTATCTGTAATGCTTTATTTCCAAGTCCCCCACTGCCCAAGCCTCTCCTCTCTAAAACAGTCCTTACTGCTCTGCTTTGCTTTTAAGCTGCCCGAAAACTGTAGTAGGTCGTCTAATTTAAGAACCATCATTATGGAGAAATTATCTAAATCGATCTGTCAAGTGTACAAGTTTTTGGACTGCAACTGTCCTTACCTCTTGGAAGTTGCTGAACTATTAATGCCTTACTATGTGTAAATTAGTCCCTGAATGTTGAGATGTTATGATTCCAGTCTCTCGGCTTACTGTGTGAAAGAGAAGCTTGGACACTCTTCGCCAACTCTGTTCTTTCCATCTGTCTCTCGGAAGAGGTGATGGTGGTCAAATATATAATAAGTTGAGATGGAATCAAAGCTGCTTTCATGGGGAGGGAAGCAAATTCAGTATACATAAAGAAAATCTAAAGAAGTTTGTTTATACTTTCACTGCTAGTCATACCTGATTTTTTTTTTTTTCTTAAGTATGGGGTGAACAAGAGATTATCCTTTCAGCAATATTGTGATGTGGCTATGTTTGTGGTCACTGATTCTCCTATCTCATATAAAGCTTGCTTACTCTGAGTAGGGAAATACCTCTCTCCTTCCATGCTGGTGTTTCCACATCAGAGACAATTAATGCAGTAAATTTGTTTTTTAAATCTTACTAATTGGTTTGTTCTCTGCCAACTTGTGAAGCTCTGTAGCTTTGCTTATGCTGCTAAGTCACTGTATGTGTTTTTTTTTAAGCACTACACTGCATTGCAACTGGTACAACTGTGCTGTCTTAGGTGTATGTTTTCTGATTTGAGATAGTCCAAACTCCATACTAAAATTTCTATTTCAGTGTATGATGTCTTATTTGAAGTGGTGATGTTTTTTATAAAGATATAGTTTGAATCCATGTGCAATACAACTATATTCACCTGAATACCTGTGTTTTTATTAACTTTCAGACTTTATATGAACAGTGCAACAGTGGTAAAAGTCTTGATGTATCAGCATTTGCAAAACTTGGGAGTCAAAAATCATGGACAACAAAATGATGTACTGCTGTTCAGGATGCAACAGAGATGTTGGGTCTGTTCAAAAAATATTTTGTGCTGCTAGCTTTTTGAAGGACACTCAGCATAAATTTCACATTTTTAAATGTTCTTTGTGTCTTCTGGTAATGCTTGCAGATCATTAAAAAGAATTTAATTGAATTCTTTTCACTGTGGGCTGTTTCACTCTTTGCACACAACTTGGATTGAACAATGAGAATTGCTAGATGGTGATTTTGGTCTTTGTTACTTACGAAGAACTATAGTATTGGAGTACAAAAACTTGTATGAGAATCTTCAAGCTCTCTTACCCTCCTGAAGCTAAAACAAAAAAAAGTTCCTAAAATGCCAATTGGTATACATAAAAAACCATGCAACTATCTCTTGAAATATCTCCTGACATGAATACAGAGTATTATGCTGTTCTGTCCTTTGCCAGCAAATACCTCTTGTGTCCAGTTTTGATCACAACTAAGGAAATAAGCAGTCTGTTTACATAAGTGATCATGGTAGATCCATATAAATGTAGATACATGTAAATGTCATCCAGTTTTTGAGCTGTTCCTGTGGTTAAGTGACATGGTGGAAGCATCAGTACTCTTCTGAAGGGTTATATGAATAAAATGGCTTTTGTTCTATTAAAAGTGCTACTATAAATCCAATATGCTTTTCATATTTCAAAATAATAGAAGACCCGTTAAGATTCATGATGGTCAGAAATCACCAATCTGGATTTTTAAAAGCATTAATACTAAGCGCTCTTTAAAATGCACTGAATGTAGCAGGACTGTTTTTAACGTGATTGTTAGTGAATTGATCAGGGTTTTGTTTTAACTGAGTTATATTTCTGGTACAAGTGTATGAATTTTAAATTTACTTAAATCATCAAAAAATGTTAAAATAATATCTAGTATTTTTAAATGGGAAAAAAAAAAATCTTGTCTTCAGCAACATAACAGCTGCCATGCTGTCCTTGGATACTTTCTAAAATGTGGAGCTTGACTGCTCTCTATCATGATCAAGCATTTTGAATTAGTCTGTTTTTCCTTTCTTTTGTAATAACCCTGTGTATAAAGATCCCAACTTCATTATTAAAGTGGCTTTTTCTGTGTTTATCTGCATGAATTAAGAGTATGCCATGCTCCTTGATCAAGTGATGGAAAAAGGAGGTCAGCACTCAGGAAGCTTTCCTTGACAATTTCTGCACATTAGATTACTGAGTTCATGTTTTCTTAGCTTCATAACAATATTTTAAAGTCTCTGTGATAGCTTTTTGTATTTAGTGTTTGAGTTTGGATAACTCATATTGGCAAAAGTTGTCATAATGTAATGCTTCATAAAGGCCTAAGCTGAGGGAGGTTTGTAGTGCTTTGTAAGCATATATTTAGTTGAAGATAACCTTTAAAGATCCCTTCCAACCCCAAGATTCTATGATTCTATGATATTTAAATACTCACTTTTCCTCCCTTCTGAGTATTTTTTTTCCTTCGGATTGTCTGGATTCATAAGATTTAGTTGTTTTCTTTTTGATCTTAGAACATTAGGTTTCACTGAGATCTTACCACCAGTTGATTTCTGTACCTTTCATGTCCTCGACTCTTGAAAGGTTTAGAGGATCAGAAAAATCTGAGCAGCATGATGCTACTCGTTACCTGTTAACCTGAACCTGTAACAGTACTGTGAAACCTCCATAAAGCCTCTGAAGAAGGGAGGAAGTCCAGTTTAGACTGCCAGGTTTTACTACCTGACAGAAGTATAATTTATGCATCCGGGTACTAGAGTGCAAATCAAGTGCCTGGAAATTCTTTCTGCCTCTGTGGTGGAGATACATGTTCATAGCACTTCTGTTATCTGTATGCCATCTGGCAGGTCGATTAGGTCAGCTGTCTGAGGGAGGAAAACTGGTCATTCTTGCTGCTGGAGGCTTACTTAAGCCTGGGAAGATGCAGCTGGAGTCCAGAGAATGCTTACAAATTACTTTGAGCATCACAAAATACTGGGTAGTTCTGTTTGTTCTGAGGGTGTGGATATTGTTCCTGAGAGCTTTTTGTTTGACCCTGTAAAAGGGGAGTTCACACTGCCTTTGCCATGTGTATTAGCAGGGCTGAGATATCTTTGTCTTCTCTTTATCTAGGTAAGTTTATCTTATAGGAGTAGGCATATTGTATTGCATGCTCTATTCTACTTTCCCTTAGTGTTTATGGGGGATCACTTTTTACTGACAACTTCAGTTAAAGAAAATGTGTTGCCTTTTTATCCCTGGAAGACACAGCTATTTCTGCAATGATCCAGATGCAGTGGCAGCTGTACTTTGCATAGATCTTCAGCTCACAACATAATCTTTTTCCAGACTTGCACACTTTAGCTTTATTAGTATTAGCTTTATTGGTATCACTCATAGCACTACCATAATGTCTTAATCTGAAGTTAATAGCAAAGAAAAGAGATAGCAAGTTGTAAACGTCTATCTTGGCAGCAGTATTGGAGTAAGGACCTTATTTCAATGTGCTCTTGCTATCTTTCCTGCCATTGACTTATCAGTTTTTTGATGACTTTATAGCCCTTTAAGAACTGAAGAATGAGAGAGAAGAATAGCACATGCTTTCATCTTGAATGATATATGAAGCTCAGAAGTACTGTATTTTTTCCCAAACTTTAGTAGCTTTGACTTTTAAATAAGGTTTTCAGGGCTTGCTAATATAATAAAAGCACCCCTTGAGAGGTGGGAAACTTTGTTCTTAATTCTCTCATATTCAAAGCAGCAAAACAATTCTTCGAATAATTCAGTTTAAAAAAAAAAAAGTTCTTTAATGAAGAATAGTATTTCTGTAATTTTATCAGGCTTCTGCTTTAATGTCTGTGTTTCAAAACTCTGAGCCCTCACCACCTTCATATGCCAGTTAAGACTATCCTGCTGTGACAGAGCAAGTGCTTGTAAGAGAACATTAATTATTCTGGGGTGTGGTGTTCCTGTGTCTGTTCAAGGCCTGCCCTCCTTTGTGTCAGGTTAGCAGTGATTCTCTGGGGTACATAGGGAGAGTGATTAGGAGTGGGAACTACCCCTGGTAGCAGCCCTTCTTGCCTCAGCCTGGTTGAGAAGGAGAGCTGAAAGCAGGGGCAGAGAATGCCTGCTCACCCCAGTGATGGGGCACATGCAGGAATAGCCCGTCTCCCTTCATGTAAGGGCAAATTTGAATGAGAAACTCAACTTTGCTGTTGATCTAATTGTTACGTGATACAGGTTGTGGAATCTCAATTAGTCATCTGAGGGGCTGGAGGGGAGCTATCCCGTATTTCTAGGGGAAAAAAGTTAAAGATTTGTTCCTTGTAATGGTACTGTTCTTTCTGATTTTTTTTTTTTTACTTAAATCAGACTTCAGTACTCCTGCAGAAATTCAGTGTTATTTCAAGCATATTGAGTACATATGCTAATTGTACTCTGCTTGTCTGTTACATAAATGTTAATTTTCTAAATCTTGAAACTACTGAAGAAAAAAATGTTTGTTCTGTACCTTTCATATTCTAGACAGTTTGGGAGACTACTTATGGTGTGGGAACTGAAATGCTTTCTCTGAAGAGAAGATTATAAATGTGTCAGCATCTTCAGAGGAAACCTTGTAAAGAAAATCCTTACAGAAACAGCCTTTTGTGAAGAGTTATTGAAATGTCTCCCAGCTACTTGTTTACAGGTCTTGAAATACTTCTGCAATTATTCTACTGTTATAATTGTTAACTTTCACTGTTCTGTTTTTCTGCTGATTAGCATTGAAATGCAGAGAAGCAGTGCTACATGTCTCTCTTGTTTTGTAGTTTATGGTTTATCAATCCTTTCTGTCATTCCATGACTGCTAAAGAACCCACAGGAAATACAGCTGGTATGAGAGGGAGCTTATGAAAGAGGACTGAGGCAGATGAGAGACAGTGGGTTGTTATCAGTCAAGTAAAAGTAAAAATTTTAAGTAAAAATTTTCTATTGCAAATGGGCAATTGATTTGTACTCCTTCCCTGCCTCAATGGCCTGTGACAAGATATCTGCCTATGTTGGCAGCTGACCGCTTACTGGCCCTCAGTCTACTCCTGTTTGTCTTTTTGCTTGCTTTACAGACAAGCATGTCCTTTTTCAGATTCTGTTTGGATCTTAAAAATGTGTGAAGTACAGAATAGCTATGCATGATTAGCTTTAAAAGGTAGAAGACATCAGTCTTAAATGTTGGGTAACAGGTTGCTGCCTGAAGCTTTCTCAAGGTTGCAAAATGCTTGCCATGTGTTACTGTCACCCTCAAGGCCACAGTTCAGGATATTGTGCACATGTAAAATAGAGAGGGGAAAATGGCTGACTAAACCAGAGCATGTCTGTTTATAATCACTGTTACTGGATATATGCATAGTATAATGCTATATCAGCTAATATTATTGAGATACTGCAACTACATGAAGAGTAGAAATATAAATGAGAACACTTCAGTAAGTTCCCTTCAGTAATCCTTGTTCAGAAAAAGACTTTGGAAACTTAAAACCTTTGAATCTAATACTGTGGTCAAAAAAACCTGTACTTGGCAGCTAATGCTAAGGAAACCCTAACTGCAGAAGGATGCTTTCCTTATTTATGGATGGGTATAGCATTGCTCAGCCTGAGCTGCTGGATGTGTAGTTGGAATTCAAAGACTAAGTACAAGTTTTGAAGGCTCTGCTCTTGTAGCCTGTCTTGGTGTGCCAACACAGAACTGAATCCTTGACAAATATGAGCAGGAGGGTGTTTGCTTACATAACTCCCTGTTCTTGGGACACTTGTCCAAGGAGCAAGACAAATCTATCTTTCCTGCTTCTCATCTGGCTTTGAGGAAGGCACTCTCAGATCCTGCTGCTGAACATGTAGCTGGGTGGGAAGAGAGTGGTTAAATCCTGAACAGTAGAGAGTGCAAAGCAGGATGTGAGTGAGTCTGAAGGTAAGTGGTCAAATTGTCACCCTATTTTGGTCCCTCCTATGGGTTTCTGTTCTTTCTTTAAGCACCTGATAGTGGTTTCATGCTAAGCACATAACTAATTCTGGGAGTGGTGATAAGTATCAAACTAAAATTTAAACAGTTGACCTTTAAAAAGGTGAACTTGGCTTCAGAGGTGGACCAGAACTCTAGGTTACTCCTGAGCTCCTCAGCAAGGATCATAGGCTTATCCTTGCAGGTGCCAGTTATGGCAAGTAAGAGCTGAAAACTACTTGCTGCTTCCTTCCTGTTGTCTACACTCTCATGTTGCCTTGCTGCTCCCTCAGTTTGTGTGAGTTCTCAGCAGCAAGGATAAAACAAATACTGCTTTTTATCATATTTGTATCTTGGACACCCTCATGGCTAAGACACATCCTGTTTCAGCTTAGTATAAACTGTATTCCCTTCCTCCTCAATGCATGTATCTCCTCCCGACTCAGTTATCCGTGCCCACCTGCCAAAAGCACAAAGCCTGGCTGGCTGAGCTTGCAGAGTATACCCTTGTTTGCCCACTGCTCTGCATAAAGTAATTAAGAGAGAAACCTTCCTGCAAGGTAAAGGCTATAAAGAATGGAGCAGGCAGTGTAGTGCGATTACTTGTAGGATATGGAGGTGTACACCTGTATGGAAACAGAAGGAGTCTTTGTACAGCCTGCCCATACACTTTCATGGGAGTTGCTGAAATGAAACCTGAGATAAAAATCTGACTCCTCACCTCAATTCCTCCCCTTGGCAGGTGGAATATCCACAGATAAATAATGATGCAATTCCAAGACGCCAGCTCTAATCAGATGAATTGCTAAAATCCAGGCAGCTTTTGCAATGAAAGAGATGACTAATTTAATGAGGAATAGTGATGCCACTGTTTTGAACCCTTAATAAACACAAGGAAAAGGTCAATGTTTAAACAGCATCAGCCCATTGGTCTTGACTCTTACAGTATTGTAAAGATCTCTGGCTTGCCTCTATACCCACTTAATGTGCACATTATGTGGTAAGTGCAAAGAAGGTTTGAATACCTGTTTGTTACGTGCTTTATCTGTCTTTCAAGTTACTTTTTCCCTGTTTTACATAGTGGTTGAAAACCAATTTAAAAATACCATTAGGCAACTATATTTAAGGAAATATGAACTAGATTCTTGGCATTGGTACTTGCTTCCTCTGTGGTCTTGGACAAATTATTTCTGAGTCTTTGCTCCTTACATTCCTTGTCTGCTTACAGTTTGGCAGAAACCTGTTTTGCACCACGACTCTGCAATGCTTGTGGCGTTCGGTGACTCTGTGGGAAGGATAGAGCTCTCACCTATTGCAGAGTGGCGTTATACTTGGAAATATTCTCAACGGCGGTAAAATTTGTCATTCACATGGTGTTTGGATGTTATACAATGGGGTTTTGGCTTACGGATGCATAGTTCCATGCAGCAGAAGGCAGTGATGTCCCCTCCATGGTGGCTGAGGAGCAGCCGCTGCCGTGCGGAGGAGGGACTCCCCAGCCATCCACCAGGGAAGCACTGACCAAAATCTGCCCCTTAGGCAGAGGAAGGCCTGCAGCCTACGTGTTTCGCTTCGCTGATGAATGCGAATGCTATTGCGCTGTAACAAAACTTCTGTGGCCGCCTACGTGTGATTTGGACATACCGAGTGGCCTGGGCCCTTCAAGGAACTTAGCTGTTTGAGACCAGTTTCCAAATTCATGATGGTTTGGGTAAAAGGCAGCCAGTTGCTCCTTCCTGACAAGCCAGCAGTGCCTATAGTGCTTCAACGAGTTGTACAGGTAAAAGTACCCACGGACAATAAGGTACCTCAGTAATGAGATAAGCAGGAGTTTTGAGCCTTGAGCAGAACTTGCATACCTGACTCGAAGGTGAGTGTCTGCCTAAATCTTTTTTAGTTTGACCTTGGGACTTGTATTTTACCATTGCAGTTGTGGACCACTGCTACGTTTCCTAACCAGTGATGTGTGCTGAGCAATGCAAATATTAATAAAGAATTGTTTTTCGGGAGAGCAGATGAAGATTAAAAGAAATCCTGGCTTTTGGCATATTGTTTGCCCTGAGTTAGGGAATGCTCCTGTTGCTGCTCTTCTCATGTCAATGCTTCTCATCTTCTCTGGGAAGAAGATACTGTGACAGAAAAGTAAAGCCAGTTAGCTGCGGTGGTGTTCAAAGAGGAACACAGAAGTTCTCACGTTGGAGCCTTTCTTAGTAAGAGATTAGTCCAAGGAACTATTTAAAATTGCTATGCCAGTAAGAGCTTCAGGGCAGTTGATAAATTGAGCACTAACAGCTGTCCAGGCCCAGGCAGTATTGACTGAAGGAGTCTAAAGGAGTTTGCAATAGCTGTCCTAGCCTTAGCACCGCAGAAATGGAAGGTAGTAGATGTGATACTGCTCTTCAGGAATGTGCAACTTGTGAATTAGACTACCAAGCAGGCTTTCAGTAACAAATAAAAGGAGAAAATTACATTAGAGTGGAATGAGGGGACACATGAATGAGTATAAACTATTGAGAGAATCTTTTTGCAGAGAAATAATCTTGGATTTTCCAAAAGCTACTAATGTAAGGTCCTTCGGTGTCTCTAAGAGAAGCTAATATGCCAAGACAAAAATTTGCTCATGGGTAAATGGGTGGGAGAAAGCTATGGAATAGGTAGTCAGTCATTGCCCCCCTAAGGAAGACTACTGGTAAGGTGGGTCAAGGAGCTGTGGTAATGCACATTCCCAAGCGATCTTGGGGTTAAATAGCAGATTAATTGTTGGTACAGAACTAGTCATAAAAATAAAATTTACATCTTCCTGTGGGAAAATGTGTAGAAGAATCTCATATTATTGACGAAATGGCAGAGGAAAGTCTACACTGACAATGCAAAGGGATTAATGTGGGAGGAAAGTATTCTACTATGCACACAGCACAAGGGGCTTCAGAGTGGTGTTTGGGGAAGGTTCTTATGCATACTTCTCTAAAAACACCTGCTCGACCCTTGTACTGAAGGCACCAATTAGAATATTAATTACTGGGAAAAGAAGAGAACAAAACAAAACATTGACATGGCGCTATATGAATGTGATCGGTTTGAAAGCTGTCTGCAGTCCTTGAAAAGGATCTAGTAAAACTAGAGTATATGGTGAGAACCAGTGACGGTGTCCAAAGAGATGGAACAACTGCCATACAGGACTGCAAGCTGTATGACTCACTTAGGAAATTGTACCACTCTGGCAGGGTGCTGGAGGGGAGAAATCAGCATTGCATAGGGCTGGGAGCTGATGAAATGATCAGTCAGAATTTTCAAATGGATGAAAGGAAGATACTGGGGTTTAGTATGCAAAAAGTAATTACGTTCAAAATGAGACTAGTGGGGGATATTATGGAAGCCAAAGGTATAAGTGTGTTCAGAAAGAGATTAGATACATTCAAGGAGGTTAGGATGATCCTTGGCACTGAATAGAAGTGATGTGGATGTAATCTCTGGCTTGGGAGTTCCCTTTAAACCTCTGATCGCAAGCGCCTGCGATGTTTTGCCAGAGATGGAATTGCTTACCTTGCTGAAAGGGTTCGTGTTAGAAAAAGCTGTAAGACCATGCTGCCTCTTGCTCTGACCCACTGAGGAAACAGATTCCTTAATTGGAGCCCTATAGTTTGTTTTTTTGGGTACTAGATACTTGATTTCAATCTCCATGCCTGTCAACACAACAATTTTCGCAAGCAGTATTCAAATATATTTGATTAGATACATCAGTGTCAAGGGAAAAGCAATCATGTTTTAGCAGGCATTTGGTGTACCAGCAATGGTTTGACCATATCTATATGACGTTATCTTGCATCCCACCTTCGCCTTCTACCTGAGCCACTGCCTCAAGTAGTCACGCAGGTTTTGTAGCTTCACTGTAACTTCCCCGCTGAGCTCATGCGGCATTACCTCGGAAGGGCACCTGGAAGCCAAGGATCATGGCAAAGATTTGCCTGGCTGCAAGCTGGGAGCAAGGCTACAGGAAAGCAGGTAGAAGAGTCGTCAACTACAGCACTTGGTACTAGGAGCAGAGTTCAGGTCTGCTCGTTAGAGGTTGGGTCTTACAGGTTCACCTTTAGGTCCTGCGTACGCGCTATTACTTTCTCGCCTCTGCTTGTAACCACGTACTGACGTAGTTGGCACAATATCACATTTTGTGCATAGCCTGCTGATAATGCCGGCAGCAATTCCTGCCGGCAGCTTAGGCCGGCGCAGGTGGCGATGTTCCAATAACCACTCTGGCACACTGGTGGCTTTATTTCTCCATGGGCAGGCTTATAACCAGTCCTGCAAAACTTGTTTAACTAGTCCTTCCCGAGCATGGCTCGCCGTGCGCTCAGCCTTCCCACAGCGCCTTGCCTCACACTTTGCTCTATGCATATGCTTATTCCTTGTTTTAGGGCAACAGCTGGAAGCTTTCCAGCGATGGTTTGATGGGGAAATGCCGGTTCAAGGAGTTCACAGTGTTCCTTTCAAATTCTTCTCGGTTTCACTTTTGACAGGTGCCCGGTATCATTTGGGTAGGCTCCTGCCATAGTTCCTAGCATAAGGCCTTCGTGTCCTGGAGTTTAGGTTCTTCCAGGATCTGGAATAAGCCTGCTGGAAAATACGGAGCCCCACAGCATTTACTGTTCACTTCATGGTGTCTCATTGTATCGGAGCATTAGATCTTGCCCCTTCAACCACTGGTCAAGGATGTTTTTGAGTTCAGGGAGGTTCTGGTTCATGGAAGACTAGTGAAAAATAAACTTTCCTGGATATTGGACATCCTGCTCTTGACTATGACTGGAAACCTGTATGTTCCCAGAAGGGATGTGCATAAAGACTGGTTGTGTAAGGAGTTAATCCACAAACATTGCTAATGCATGAGTTGTGCATCCAAAGCTAGTGCATCCAAGGACATTTTCCATAACCACTTATTCATCTTACCTGCTTACAATAAACAGGAGTCATTACAAGTGGAGACTTGGTCATTCTTATTAACCAAAATATCATATCTTTCACTCTTAATTTTGCAATTATGATAATACCTTATCTTGACATATACTTCAAGCTATCATAAAACTTAACTGATTTTCATTTGAAGCTTCTCTTAGAACATCATAGCCTAATACTGAAGAATTTCCTTTCCCTAAGACAGGCCAAGCATAAAAGCAAGATGAAGATATTAACACAGGACTAGATGAAGCATCCTCTGCAGCAAAACCATACTGTAGTTCCTGGTGTGAGTGGAACAAGAACAAAACAAAAAAGCCCAACCAGAAAGAGGGAGGTGCTGAGTCTCCACTGTTCTGCCTTGTGAATTGTCAAGAGCTGCTCTGGGAGGGTGAGAAGCTGCTTGGTGCCCTCCTGCTTTCTGCTTGGCTGAGTCGGGCTTTGCTGCAGAGCATTTTCCTGACCCACCTAGTAACCTGTCCTTGCCCTTTTGCACATTCTGGTTAGCCACATTCAGAGAAGACTGATTAAAAAATTAAACTATTTCAGGAGTCTCACCAGGTCCCTTTTAGAGGGATGACATTACTTTGTCTTTTCAGGGAATGTTTTTCTGAGTAAAATCCCTAGGCTGCATCCTTTTTGTTGGCTTAAGCAGTTGTTATTGATAACTAATAAAAAAGTTACTAATACAGAACTCTTGTGTTCTGGGTTTTGAGGTTTTTTTGGTGGTTTTTTTTCCTCCCCCTCTTTCACCTCTGACTGCTAAGCTCACAGCATGCAGGTGAAATGCTTTGGTTGTAGGTGCTCGACCCACTCTTTGTATAATTAAGCTTACTGCAGCTTTTTTTTACCCCTACCCAGGAAGATAACTACCTAGACCTGAATTACTGATCTTGAATTGAGGATGATAAAGACAGAAGTAATGAAACCTAATTAGAATGATGTTTTTGTCATTAATGAAAATATTGTGATCATCAAACTTGAAGCTCTAAGAGCTTCTTTTCAGACTACTGAAACTGGTCTTGCTTTGCCCAGGGCTGCTCAAGTTTCTGATTTCCTTCTGGCCAGCAGGATGACATCCCAATTCATGTGATGAGTAAGACTACCGTTAGTACTGTATGTTATCTGCCTTAATGGTTCACTTCTTCCCCGTTTCAACCAGTAAGAAGCTGCTGTGCCAAAAGCTGTATGTGAAGATACATGTGATACATCCTGACCTCCTGATTGTCAGGAGGAAAGAAATTGTTTAGTATGCTCTGATTTACCATTAATAAATCCAAGCTGTATTTTGCATCACCTTCTACATTATTATCGTTACATACTTTTCTTAAATCTAGACATACTTTTGAGATCAAGCTAATTCATCTTCCGCATATCAGCGATTTTTGGCTTTTTTAAAAAATCTTGGTAATCTTCAAACATGTTACCCTCACTATAAAATGAGTCTACCTCACCTGCAATTTCATATGCCAGTCCTTTCAGATTACAGAACAGCAGCTGATGGGGTCAGAATTAAGGTCCATGTAGCCGACCAATACTGGATGTGAAGGAAGAATGGCCTGGGGCAAGTGCACAGTGATGCTTCTGAGATGGCAATCGGCACATTCCCTTGAGTGAAAATGAAGTTGTCTTTCCAATTCCAAAATGATGGAGTTGTGCAACACCATGCTCAGCTTCACTGGCTGTCCTGCCTTTGCTCTATGGAGACATTATGGTCCTTATTGAAAACTGAGGCAGAGAATTGGAGTTATATTTAAATTCAGTTATCTGTATATTGCCCTCATTTTTCCCCGTTGCCTTTTATGTATGAGAGAACATCCTATTTATTTTAATATACTTTGCAAGGTCAATCTTAGCTTACCTTTTAGATGAGAAATAATTTTTTGGAGAAGTTGTCTCCCTGACCCTTTTTTTGGTGGAGAGGGAAGATCTCAAATTTTTTTATGTCTGGAATTCATGCTCTTTCAGATTTTAGAGATTAGAAGCCTTATTCTTAGACCTACTTTTGCTTATTTGTACTGTCAGTTTATTTTAATCTGTGATCACTTGTTATTTCTAAAAGAAAATCTTGCAACTCTTCTATCCTCCTTGCTTAACAAAATGAAATCAATTGGCTTTTGCTTTTCCAGATTTAGGGGCTATTCGGTAAAGAGAAATGTCCCTCTCCAGGTTGTGTCTTGAACATTATTTTTTTTTCCTCCTATTTTTTCGAGGATGCCAACCTCCCATAGGGTTATAGCAAACAGTGATATTTAGTCTCTGGTTTAGCCCCTACGGTCTCTAGACAGCAGTTCTTTCCTGCAGGCAGCGCTGCTGCCCAGGGTGGCAGTCATGGATGTCACCTGCGGGTCAGAACGTTCCGAAAAGAATTGGAAGCCTGAGGAGCTTGGTCTGAGGCAAGACCAGTGCCCTCCTCACGCTGCGGGTACGGTGTGGCCACAGATCTGCTCTGGGAAGATCATTTCAGTTCGGTCCGGGACTGGTGCTTCGTGAGCACTGAGGAACTGACTAGAAGAGATGTTCTGCTGCATCTTCTGCGTCCCGAGCTCAACTACTTGCCCTGATCGTACCATTGTCTGTTAATTGCTTAATGTTGCTTTTCTGCTGTAATTGCTGCTTCCTGGTTGTCCTTGCATTAAAGACTGCCAGCTTTTAATGCACGTTGTGACTGTATGAAAATTGGCTCCATACCAGCAGCAGCCAGAGTACAGGTTTGCTTGCTTTGAGGTTATTCAACTGTCCCAAAGTGTCACGGCTGGAACAAAGCAGCTCCAGTGCGTGGGGTGGTTTTCTCTTCATACTGTTGTCAGGTACTGCCCTGGGGACTGTTATCATCAGTGATGATGTTCTAGAACAACGCATCATTGTCCAGTCAATGTCAAACGGATACCAGCATTGCTATAAGAGCTGGTATACCAGTGCCACCAGTCCCTTCTGTTCTTTGAATGGGCCTGTATTTTTTGGCATATAACTGGTAGGTCTTGACAGTGTCTTCAATTCACCTATTCATTTCAAGCTAATATGAAATGTCTTTTAGCCTTCTTGGATCTCTCTCTAAAATAATTTTATTAGGTAGAGTCTTAGGTGCCTTTAAACAGGTTTTTACCTGTACCAACAGTTTCTTCATATGCCGGTAAGAGGTTGCTCATGATCTTTTGTATTCATAGCTCTACTCTTTTTTTTTTTTAATATGGTTTTGTTTTGAGTTACATCTCTTGTAATTATTTTCTGAGCCGTACAATACTTTACTGACAGCACTGGGTCTGGACTATATTTTAGCTCACTTCTGATAGATGCCCTCACTCACCAAATCTCTCCCTGGTTGGCGTTTGATTTGCAAATTACACATGTTGACTTCAAACACACAGAGCCTTTTGGTAATGTCTGAAACACATGTTTCTTGAGGCTGTGGATAGATAAATGGATTTTTGTCCAGAGTCAGACGACACTGGTCTGCCATGAACAGCTCTAAAAATTATGACTATACGCTGTGATCAAACCTGCTGCGTCTGCTCAAACATGCTGGTTACTGGTGTCTGTATGTGCCTGGTGCACATAGTACCAGCCCCTTGGGCTGAACCATGTGCTGCTGGTGTTTTAAGAGTACAATGCCCACGCACCCCTTCAAGGCCTCACATTTACTGTAATCAAGTTCTTTATTTAACTCCTTCAAGTTTCCCACCATCTTTACTAAGATTTGTATCAGTGTGTTGGATACTTTTGGATGGGAATGCTTAAAGCAGCTGATTCGGAGGGCTAAATTAGGTACCCATTTCTGAACTTAGCTTACTGTTTCAAGGAAGTTTGTATTCCTTCCTGCTCTGCTAGACAGCTGTTTCCGATTAACTCGTATTTACCATGATTTCACTGTGCTCTTAGGAATGCTCCTTCTAATAAATACAGTTTGTTGTAGCTCTAGTCTTATAGTGCCAGTTCTTTCCAAAGCTGCTCAGAAGGTTAAATCATACTCGACCAACCTGATTGCCTTCTGTGATGAAATGACTGGATTTGTGGATGACATCTACCTTATATCCAGGTTTTGGCTGAGATAGGGTTAATTTTCTTCCTAGTAGCTGGTCTAGTGCCGTGTTTTGGATTTAGTATGAGAATAAAGTTGATAACACACTAATGTGTTTAGTTGTTGCCGAGTAGTTGTGGTGCTTATACTCAGTCAAGAATTTTCAGCTCCCCACGTGCTGCCAGCAAGGAGCTGCACAAGAAGCTGGGAGGGGGCACAGCAGGACAGCTGACCCAGGCTGGCCAAAGAGATGTTCCATACCATATAACGTCATGCTCAGTATAGAAACTGGAGTTGGCTGCGGGGTGGGAATCGCTGCTCGGGGACAGGTGATCGATCAGTGGGTGGTGAGCAATTGTTGCACTGTGCATCACTTGGTTTTGTATGTTCCATTATTATTATATTAATTTCTTCTACCTTTGCTGTCCTATTAAACTGTTTTTGTCTCAACCCACAAGGGTTTTTTTCTGATTCTCTCCCCCATCCCACCTGGGGAGGGGAGGCAAGTGAGTGGCTGTATGGTTCTTAGTTGCCAGCTGGGGCTAAACCATGACCCCTTACTTCAGCAAGGCTTGTGACACTGCCTCCCACAATACTCTTGTACCCAAGGATATTAGGGATATTAGGGATTGGGTGGTTGAACAGCTCGAAGATGGGTGAAACGCTGGCTGGATGACTGGTCTCGCAAGGCAGTGGCTAATGGGTTGTGCTTTACGGACCCCTGCAGTTCTCTACTTGTCACCAGGGTGTCCCCTATTTCACATTTTCATCATCTTCAACATCTTCAGTGTCCTGGAGGAGGTGATGCAACACACCCTCATCAAACTTGCAGATGACAAATGCTTGAGGGCAGGGCTGCCTTTTCTGGGCAGGCTGCAGGAATGGGCCAACAGGAACCCCATAAAATTCAACAGGGACAAATACCAAGCCCTGCCATGGGCAGGAAGAGCCCTGGGTGCCAGGACAGGCTGGGAATGCCTGGCTGGGAAGCAGCTCTGCAGAAAAGGCCATGACAGGCAGCAAGATGAGCACATGCGTGAATGTGCATCAGCATCTGCATTGCTCTTCTAACAGACCTCTGCACATGGAATGTTTAGCCGAGGTAATTTAACAGCTATGCTTACCTAACTTAAGTTTTATGTCACCCACCATGATTCAAGTCCTCTTTAGTAGTAGCATGACTTGCCCTATGACCTTATGAGCAGTAAGCTCGGTCAGGCTCATTGTAGAGTCTTAAAAATGAGGGATTTTTTTTTTTTAATTATGTGAACTGTATGTTAGAGTCTCTTTATTTCTACTCCACCCTCTCAAGATCTTCCCTCTGTTCTTTAAGGGTGTCTGTTGGAGCCTGTGCTGCCTCTATATTTTTGATGTGACAAAGAGCATGGCACATAACGTAAACATGGGAAGGAGGAAGCCATAAATGGTGCCTGTATCTTTTCTAACATGCTGTTAAGCTATATTTCCAATTCATTGCTGGTTATCTTTACGGTAATATCTTTATTGCTGCTTTCTGTCCATCTTCTGCTGTGACATTGATGTTGCTGTGAAGAGCAGCGATTCTGGCGTTGGTTTCCAGTTGAATGTTGCAGTACCTCTTGATGACAGGCAGCATGCCTGGCTCATGACTTGTGCTGGTTTCACAGATTTGCTTCATGCAGTGCCCAGGTTGCACCTTCACCCTTATTATGTGACACAGACCTCCCAGAGGAGCACCTTTCTCTCTGCCTTGGTGGCTGTGTCTGCTCTGGTAGGTAGAGCAGACCTAGGCCCCTTGCCCATCCCTGAGGGCTGGAGCACTGCATGGCTCATATCCATACTCCTGAACTTGCTTCTGTCCCAGGTGAGGGTTGCTTCACCCAAACAGCCTCTCCTGAGCTCTTGCTGTCCCTTGAATTTTTTGGGAAGGGAGTAGTTGGCCCAGGCAAAACTTCTGGCAGGAGGTAGTTTGCCACCAGTGAAACAGGAGGGCTGGCTGTGAACCAGCTCTCCAGCCAGGGTGCTGGCCTCGCTTGCCAGTGTGAAGGTCCCTGCAGGACCTGTCTTGAACCCACTCTTCCTCATCCCCGTCTCTGGAGGAAGGGGATGAGAGTTTGCCGCCAGTGGTGGCACCTCTGTCACCCCATGTCTCAGTAGCTCCCTGGTTGTTTTTGAAGTCTGTTGGGCAGGAAAGGGCTGGCTTTTCCAGAAGGTCAGACCAGCCCTGGAGTCGTGGCTGGGAGGTGGTCTGCTGTAGGGCAAAACTGCTGGGACAGCAAGGTGACTGGACGGCACATCAGCAAGGGCTGGTGTCAGGCAATTCGGCATCAACTGCTGATTTGCAGAGGAAGGAAAACAACACTGCATCCGGGAAGGGAATCAAGTTCAATGGCATTTGGTCTGTGGCTGAGCCCCAAAGCCCCTCAATTTTCTTCTCACCCCTTGGAAACATCAGGAAGGTAATGTTGCAACCAAGGCTTTTTTTTTTTTTCCTAAACTTTTTCAAGAAATTACTTCATTTTTCGTATCACAACAAGATTTAGCACTCCAGGGCAGGCAAGTTACGGAGAGGGCGGAAGGAGCATCTGTACAGCAAGTAATGCTGTTAGATAAAAGAAAATATTTTTAGTTCTCCTGTTTCCAAACGTGGCCCCACTACTCTTAGCTGCCCAAGACTTTTGGTCTGGCACTCTTAATGTTGAAAAGCATTTATTCCTCTGGCATTGCAAAGGGCTCTTAGGCTGGGCGCAGGCTGTGTTTGCAGCTTGGAGTTGCAAACCAGAGAGTGCGGACCACGTTCACCAGGAGGACACGGGCTGTCGCACGTTTCGGAGTGTTTTGCATCCACTTGAGGGCATCACGGTATTACTGATAGAGATTTTGCTAACTGCATGGCAGACTGTTCCCTGCATTTTAAAGGAATCTTTTAGAAAAAAGCAATTGCTTAATTTATTTAAAACCCCCACCATCTTGTAAGAACGCCTATTTCTGATCTGGTTTATCTTCCCCCGGATTATGGGCATCTTGCCCTAGCACTCTGCTGCGGTACGCATACCAGCCCTTTCAGTAACTCCAAACAGGGAGATGAGCTTTGTGGGCGAACAGACCCAAATGGGGAGAAAATAAGGAGTAACTTAGCTCTGAGCTCTTGTGAGATACGACCTTTGCTGGGAGAGCCAGGGCGGTGACAACTCGTTTATTTGTGAAGGGCCTGAAAGCCGGAGACAGCCGCTGCGCCCAGCAGCGCGGGTGTGCCAGGCACGCAGGCCCTCCACCATCGCTCCAGCAGGCAAAGCCTCCTCCACCGAGATGCTGAACTGCTTCTTCCTTCCCTCCTACCTCCCGGGCCCGCTTCCCATCCTTCCTCTCCCTTCACCCACCGCTTTAACCTCAGTCTCCGACATTTCCAGCTGCAACCAGGCTAATGCAGTCGCGCTCTTTACTACCCTCTGCAACATCCCCTGCAGGCAGGGCCAAGTCCGGATTTGAGCGCGCCTTGCTCGGCAAAGAGAGTCCTTTGAAGAAGAAGGTCGCCTTCGCGTGGCTGAGCAGGTCCTCCCGGTATCGCGCAGCTCCGGAGCGGAGCAGAGGCTGCGCTCAGCGAGCCCCAGGACCCACGCGGCCTTGAGTCACCCTGCGTCCGCTCAAAGATGCGGCATCTCGGCTTTGTCGCTCGGAGGAGGAGGGCGATGCTGACGGGGGCTGGTGGTTTTAGGGGGGTTCTGAATTTTGGCCGAAAGGGTTGACTGAGGGTCTGACGAAACCGGAAAGGATAAAAGGGTGGTCCGCTCCCGCTAGGGACTATTGCTAACCGGGCAGGAGTGCTTCAAAGCACTGCGCAGAGCTGCCGGGGGAAACTTCCCACGGCGTGCTTTGAATTTCAGCCTATCACCTCGCAGGAATAAAGAGGAGGTACGTGCTTCTCTGGAAGTGCTGAGGGCCTCGGAGTAGTGCCCCAAAAGCGTTTCTCTCTGTATTTCAGAGGCTGGGCCACTTCAGGCTTGTCAGCCCCAGAACAGGCTCCCAAATGCATAAAGATTCAGTAAGAGAGGTCTGTCCTACAAAGCGAGAAAGAGCACGCGTAGATTTAATTTGAGGCTCGGCCCAGGACTCCGAAGCGCCCTGGCTGGCAGGGCACCAGGCAAAGAATCAGGAAAAATGGTTTTGTGTCTCAAACCTACCGCCGGGTTGTGTGACAAGCTGTGTGGCCTCTCGGAGCCCCAGCTTCACTTAGCTGCACGCGGCACTTAATTATGCTCAAATTCAGTGGCTTAAAATGTAAGGGTGACATTGCTGTCTAGCTTTGCTTGTCTTATTTATGGCCTCGTTGAGGACCTTACCTTTCTCAGTGACTCATCTCTTCCACAGCTCCTCTGCAAGAGATGAAATTTCACCCGGGTAAAAGGCTTTAGGCAGGTTGGCATTGGCCTGAGGGGTGGGAAAGACCTCTTGTCACTGGGTCAGCTGCTTGCTCGCCAAATATTTCTCTCTCTGGGATTTTAACTTTGGTGAATGAGGTTGGTGACCAGGCTGTGAGATCTGGGACCACCAGTCACTCTGGTGAGCTTGTGCCAGCCGGGGGTGAGGCGCAGCCCACGCTCTCCCACAGAGGCTGCAAATCGGATGACGGCCAATTTTTACGAACTGTTTGGAGAAAGAATATTGATAGAAATAATTCCCTGACTTTCCACGGTGAGAACCCAGATGCCTCCTCCTCACAGAGCTGTCGCAGTGGGAGAGCTGTGCCAGGGTCTTCCGCCATCCCGGTCAGCCTGTCCGTGGTACCTGCACTGTCTCTTGCTTCACATACTCTGAGTCAACGTGTGGTTTGAAAGCCCAGGGCTCAACTCCGCAAGTCGTTGTGTCCATCATCCCCTTCCTCTGTCAGGCCAGCTAATCAACTGGTTTTCTGTAAAGAACGATGAGCTGTGAAGTCCAGGAACATTGCTGAGTCACCCTTTTAAAGCAGTTTGGAATAGGTGTCAGAAGAAAATCTTTCCTGCTCACCAGCACCTAAGAGGTGACTATTTAACAGGCACCGGGCGCAGTTCAAAAAGGCATTGAGAAATAGGCTTGACTGTATGCTTTTGTGGGGTGTTTCTACCACCTTCAGAGGCCTGTAGGCTCTCCTCTGCACTCTCCCTTCAAGGCGCTGGGTAGCTCAGCTCTGCTTCTCAGTCTGCATCTCCTTTCCCTTCCTGCCCAATTGCTCCATCCATACCACCAGGACTGGTTACCTGCAAATCCCTCTTGCTCCTTGTTTTCATTTGCATAAATCCATTAGCTTGGCAGCCTCTAGTACTTTTACGCCTCGTCTTCCCCAACGCACGTTTTTCATGCAAGTTCTTTATCGCAGGTGGTCCTCCTGGCCACCATCTCTCATGCGGTGAGATACAGATTCCATCTGTGTCGCCGCAGAGCGCTCGTTGCAAACCTGTTTGCTGTTTCTAGCTCTATCTTGTGTGGCAGCACTGCCCGAAATAACCTTTGCACCCCTGTTTTCATTTCACATGGAAATCCTATTCATTCAAACGGACTGACATATTTACATGCAGTGGAACACAAGGATGAAGGTGTGAAGGACTTGGTCAATAAATTTAGGTGGGGATACACTGCTCGCCTTTCTGCCCTATGTCTTTTGTGAATATAAACTGGGAAATTAGAATTAGAATTACATCACTGGAGAGAGGTACAGCAAAAAGGGATCAGTCATAGGTAATGTTAGCCAGGGAAAGCTGCACCCGGGACTGCTCTAAAACATGGCAAAGCGTATGCTAAAACCTGATTAAAGAGACCTGCTTGTGCTTAAATACATGTATGTGTGAATTATGATTTTTTTTTTAAAAAAACCCAACTTTGGTGTGTTTGCAAAGTTGACATTAAAGCACTGGTTTCACATTGTAAAGTAAAGACAAAATCAAAGCAATCTTACTTGAGGTTTGGTGTCAAATGGTACTCACTGCATTGTGGCTTTATATGTCAGACCACAAATTAATGTTTTCCATTAATTGTACTTGTTGCATAAACAAGATGGGATTATGTGTATTTTTGCTTTTGAAACCGCATATTCAGCAAGCACATGCTGCTGCTGGATCTCGACTAAAGGTTAACTACAGTCAGCTGTCATATTGGTCTCTTATCAGTCGTTTTCTATCTGTGAAGTCAACCTACATATAATTCTCTGGCCTTGGATTTTGCAATTACATCGGGGTAGTTTGGTTTACCTTTAAGACAGTTAGCGTGAAAACAAATAATAGACTCATGGAGATCATTGTCAGATCAAAAGTCACTGGGTTCATGCATAGAAGTACCAGGTGTGTGGTCATCATCCTGTTTGTAGCTAATCCATCTGCACGTTCAGGGACTCAGAAGTGCACTTGGATTTGTCAAATGATGGAGTGAGAAAAAAAGAAGTCTTGGAAATAGAGTGACAAAGGAAAGCTTCATAATACTTTATAAACAGGGAAGTATTTTTCCATCACTGCTGCTCTTGCAATTTGTATTACTATAAATAGCACCTGTTATCTGTGATACACATATGTGAGGTTATATAGAATCATAGATTCATAGAAGAGTTTGGGTTGGAAGGGACACCTAAAGGCCATCTAGTCCAGCCCCCTGCAATGACCAGGGACATCTTCAACTAGATCAGGTTGCTCAGAGCCCCGTGCAACCTGACCCGGAATGTTGCCAGGGATGGGGTATCTACCACCTCTCTGGGCAACCTGTGCCAGGGTTTCACGATCCCCATTGTGAAAAATTTCTTCCTTATATCTAGTCTGAATCTGCCTTCTTTCAGTTTAAAACCTACCCCTTGTCCTATCACAACAGGCCCTGTTAAACAGTCTGTCCCCATCTTTCTTCTAAGTCCCCTTGAAGTACTGGAAGGCTACAATAAGGTCTCCCCAGAACCTTCTCTTCTCCAGGCTCAACAACCCCAACTTTCTCCTCACAGGAGAGGTGTTCCATCCGTCTGATCATTTTGGTGGCCTCCTCTGGACCCGCTCCAACAGCTCCATGTCTTTCCTGTGCTGAGGGCTCCAGAGCTGGACGCAGGACTCAGGTGGGGTCTCACCAGAGCAGAGTAGAGGGGCAGAATCCCCTCCCTCAACTGCTGGCCACACTGCTTTGGATGCAGCCCAGGATACAGTTGGCCTTCTGGGCTGCGAGTGCACATTGTCAGCTCACATTCAGCTTTTCATCCACCAGTATCCCCAAGTCCTTCTGGGCAGGGCTGCTCTCGATTCGTTAATCCCCCCAGCCTATACTGATACCGGGGGTTGCCCTGACCCAGGTGCAAGACCCTGTACTCGGCCTTGTTGAACCTCGTGAGGTTCACACAGGCCCATTTCTTGAGCTTGTCCAGGTTCCTCTGGATGGTATCCTGTCCCTCAGGTGTGTCAACCTCATCACTCAGCTTGGTGTCATCTACAAACTTGCTGAGGGTGCACTCAATTCCACTATGTCATTGATGAAGATATTAAAGAGTACTGGTCCCAATACAGTCCCCTGAGGGACACTGCTCATCACTGATCTCCATCTGGACGTTGAGCTGTTGACCACTACCCTCTGGAGGCGAACACCCAACCAATTCCTCATCCACCCAACAGTCCACCCATCAGATCCATCTCTCTCCAATTCAGGGAGAAGGATGTTGTGGGGCACCGTGTCAAAAGCCTTACACAAGTCCAGAGAGACGACATTGGTAGCTCTTCCCTTGTCCACTGACGTGGTCACTCCAGCACAGAAGGCCACTAGCTTGGTCAGGAAGGACTTGCCCCTGCTGAAGCCATGCTGGCTGTCTCGAAACTCCTGCCTGTCCTCCATGTGCCTTAACATAGCTTCTAGGAGGATCTGTTCCCTCATCTTCCCAGGCACAGAGGTGAGGCTGATGGGGTGGTAGTTCCCAGGGTCCTCCCTGCTACCTTTTTTAAAGATGGATGCAATGTTTCCCTTTTTCCAGACTCCAGGGACTTCATCTGACTGCCAGGATTTTTCAAACACCATGGAGAGTGGCTTGGCAACTATGTCAGCCAGTTCCCTCAGGACCCTGCGATGTATCTCATCAGGTCCCATAGACTTGTGCATGTTCAGGTTCCTCAGGTGGTCTTGAACCTGATCTTCTCTTACAGTGGGAGGGACTTTGCTTCTCCAGTTCCTGTCTTGCATATCCCAGCAAATATCTTAGAAATAATGGTATGTGGTAATCAGGGTTAATCTGCCTTCCATTTTTACTTTCACATTTAGGAATGTTCTGGGTTTTTTGAGAGAAGTGAGCACCTGTAAGTTGCTAGAGCATGTTTACTTATTATATTAATTTGTTTTATGATGACTCTAAAGAAGGTCAAGGTCCAGTTGTTTCACCTGCTCTACAAACACCCAGTGGGAAACAAGCACACAAAACAGAAGGCAGGAAAGAAAGTGCTAGCAGATAACATTTCATTATAAAGGAATTTAATATACATTTTGATGTATCTTCATATACATATATTGTTTGTTTTAGCATTTTTGAATCATAGTATCAGCTATGTGCAGCTAAGACACATCTAAACCCAACCATTTTTGTGTGGTTTCTTGTGGACATCAGTGCTAGAAATGCTTTATTTGCAGGGAAAAAATATTTTGCTGTTAGAAAAGAGAAAAAAAAAAAAATCTTCCAGCTTCCTGGTTTTTATCTTCTTTGAGATTGAAGCTCCTAGCTCAGACAGCGAAGTGTTGATTTCTTCATAAACAATAACAATGAACAACAATAACCAGTAATAATATTTTTTCCAATAGTTTTCTTTTATTTGCTTGCTTAGTTCGCTTCCTCAGTTGTTCTCTTCTTCTAAATGCCTCAGTCTGTTGAGATTTTGGTGTCAGGATTTAATATGTAACAGAATGCACAAAGACCTCACTCTTGATCTTGCCCTTACCCTTTTCAGCACCAAAGTGGTTGTGAGACCGTGTAGCATCTGAATAATTTTCATGGGTTTACTGTAAATGGCAGAAGTGTAATAAAACTGGAACTGGAGCACTTCAATGCTTCTGCACTGGTGAAGTCATTCGTTTTGATGACATCAATACTTCTGTCCCTACTCTTTTGTCAAATATCCTCAGTAGTATTTTTCAGAAGAAAGTTTGACCTTCCAGAGACCTTTTCCTCTCCTGTTATTATGATTATTTAGTGGGGTAGGATTTTCTGTGTTCTACTATTTTTTTTTCTTCTCTTGCTGTCTGAAATTACATTTTTGGTCTACACGTGTTTTTTGATGCTATACTAACAATCTGCTAATCCTCTGCGCACACTGAAAGACAAATTCAAACAGAGGGTGAGGCAGGCTAGGTAATGAATCAGCTAAACCTCTGCTTAGTGTTTTTTCAAACCATGCAGCTTGCTGTGGACACATGAATTTAGGGGGAAGAAAAAGTTCTTCCCCTCTCCAAACACTGAGCTGGGAACTGGGTTGAGGTACCCTCCAAAATACTATCACCTCCACATTTGTGGTTGCCATCAACTCTAGTCTCAAATGGGATCAAGTAATGAGCTGTACCATCCATTCACACTTATAAAATTGTATAAAACATGATTAACAGGGTACATGGTGTGGGTACAGAATAGGAAGTTTAATATGAAACATTTATATCCTGGGATTTGGGCATTTCCCAGCTCAGTTCTAGTTCACAATGAGCTGGAAGCTTGTTAAGGATCTTGGCCAGTTATGGGAATAGCTGTGACCTCTCTGAGCGAGGACAAACCCTCCAGCCCTGTCCAAAGGAGATTCATTCTGGTTTGGACAAGAATGACCCTCACTGTTGGATCTCAGCTATAAAGGGAATCAGGTCCTGAAGGTATAAACGCTTCGATCCATCTGAGTCTGGATGCACCCTCCTACAGGAGTGCCATGAAGCTCTTACCATCTTGTCACAGGAGTCAGGGAGGGTGAAAGGGTTGTTGAGCACTAACCTAAACACTCTGCAGACACGTGCTTCTCTTGGTCTTTTGTTTCTTTTTACATGTTCACACAAGCCTTGCAGCTCTATTGACTGATCTGGATTCTCCAACCCTCTCAGTTGCTTTCAGATGAATCTTGCCTTTCTGAACACTATTTCAAGTATGTGGCTGGACTCTAAGGCGTCTGTTCCCTTCAGGGTGGTAGCTCTAGCTATCAGACACTCTCTAGAGGACAATGCTCCTCATACATGTGTTTCCCAGGGTAGAGAAAGGAGAAAAAGGTATGTCTCCGCTTAATTTCAAAGGCCAGTTTGAGAAGTGAGAATTTTTCTGAAGGAAAAATACCTTTTGGTAGCCACTGCAAGCTAGGAATGGTCACTGGCATACAGCATGATAAAGTCACTCCCCAACTGTGTGGGTCCCAAAGAAGAGTGTTACACTAAGACTAGAGAACACACTTGATTTCTTGCCCACTGTTTTATAATGTGTTTGAAATCAGTACATTGCATACATTTCAATTTCCATTGCTCTAATGATCTGACGATTTCCTGAAACACTTCAATGGAGTTTCCACTGACCTTAAAACAACAGTATTTTTTAAAAAGTGGCTAAGTGCATACTTTTATGAGACAAACAGAGCCAGGCTTCTCTTTCAAAAATATGATTTTTGCAAATGTGCTTGCTTTAAAAATCTCAGAGCTGTTTTTCAGCATGACAGGAATAACAAATGCCAGAGTAAGCAGCAGTTGATCTCACAACGCTGAAAGCTCAATACTGAATACTGTATATAGAAATAGGTCTAGAAGGTGGTCTGAATGTCTTTCAAACTATGAGTGAATGGCATGGCAGTGGTTGTGTCTTGTGGCCACCTTTGACTCTGGGGGCAACTCATATCTTCATATGAATATTTGCAAATATTTATCCCGTGATAATCTGCTCATTAAATATGCCCAGTTTTACCTTTCTCTTCTTTCCCTCCCTTCAGTTTTTAAACTGTACTATTTAAAAGTTTCAGGATCATCTACTCTCTCTGGTTCTTTCTACACAGAGACACTGTGACTATCTTACTCTGGGTTTGAGCATTCAAAATTCATTTTCTCAGCCTTAGTTTCCTAATCCTGTTTACTCAAAACCATACTGCTTTTTGGCAAGGTTTTCACAGCTTTTCTTCACTCCTGCTGGACTGCATTGTTATCAGAAAGCTGGCTCTTTCCCCAATGTATCTTGACAATAGAGCCTCACACATGGAGATGATAGAAGAATTTCCTTTACAATTTCCAACATGTATATGACTCAACATCTTCTCTTCCTCCCCAGTTTTGTCAGACCAACTATTCCTAAAGGAACGAATGCCTAAAAGTTGTCAGACTCTTGCACTTATTGGTCTTCAGTGGTGCCAGTTAGGTAAATGTTTAACAGATTGAGTATCTGTTGTATGTAATACCAGAGAATCTCTAAAATCTGAAGTAATTCAAACTCATGCAATCGAAGACGTGCTTAGACTTGCATGTACAGCTTTTGCAAAGATGTTTAAGCTCCAAAAGTGGACCAGGTTTTGTTACACCTCTCAGTTCCAGGGAACCCCTGATGTCCTAGTTCACGGATGCAGTAGGTTTGTGAACTGCTCTGTCCCTGCCCCTTTGGGAAATAGTAGGAAAACAGTAGGAAAATAGAAAGGAAATAGATGTGCAATAAGATCTTACCACAGCTGTGTCTGAGCTCTTCCCAGCCTTACTTCATATCAGATGGGAAAGCAGCTGTGAGAGAAGGGAGCAGGTATCTCCTTGTCAGGGCTGTGGTAGAAGAAAGTGAGAGCAATCAAGGTAGGGAGATTGTCAAAGACAGAAAGAAGAAATGGGGCTTTTCTGGGTAAACTGTGGTGAGGAAATACCTGAGGAAGAATCTCTCTGGGGCTGGGTGAACACTTGGACATTTGTACATACAGGCTCCATGAGTCATAATCAGTGACTGATTATGAAGAATCAAACATAAATTATGTAGATTTTTCTATCAGTTTTTAAGCAGTCTGAGCTCTAAGAAAATCCAAATTTTGAGATACAGCTGCTTTCTTCCTTTCCCCCCCCCAATCTGAATAGATAGATATTTAATTTAAGAGTTATTAATAGAGAACTTATCCTATGACAAACAGTGCGGGAAGACTGGGCATGTTAATTTTGTCACAGGGAAAACTCAATAGATTAGTCCTATACCTCTGGTAGAAGTTAGTCACCCCTCATATATTTCAAAGTAAAATGGAGAGTTTGAGATTTAGGTTTTTGGACCACAGATTACTTGTTGAGACCTTGCTCATTTTATCACAAATAAAATGTGTAAAGACAAGTCTGAAGATATACACTACATATCTAATCTGCCATCTAACCTTCACTCACTAATCTGTGATATTGATAGAGTGCTAATCACTAGATTAGGCATTTACCGTCAATGATATAAAAGAGAATTAAGTTTAATATGATAGTGGGCCCCATACTAAATTAAAATATTTATCATCTCAGCCACTCTTCTCAGCAGGGGAGGGGGCTGAAGGGAGGAGTCACCTTTTCAGTGCCACTGGAGATGGCATTGCTAGCCAGGAGCATTTTCTAACTTTGCTTTTTCAAAACTGGGCCCATTTTCTACCTTGCTTTCCAATTTTTTCCACTTGCTGAGCAATAATAGGTGGTATATCTATCTATATTTAAAATGACAGATGGTACCTGTCCCAGTGCTGGTAAGAGTGACTGTACAAACACCATCTCCTTGGTGGGGGAGCCACAGAAAAATGGCACAATCATCTGGTACCAGGCCATTTCTGTTTTATTTTATAATTTCTACAACCCATCCCCCAAGCTTTGCCCTTATTGCCAATTTGCCAGTTTACCCTTATAAAAATTGACCTGCCAAAAAGTCACTTTAAATGCTACTCCAGTTGTGTTTGGAAACAAAGAATAGCAGAACATGAGTTAAACGTAGATGCCTGGAGTAGGTTTTTAGGAAGGAGGCTTCTCAGAGCTCCGACTTGATGTCAAGATGTGGAGCAGAATTTCAGAGGCATTTGCCTTTTCTCTGACTTGGACACCAGAGGCAAGTTTAAAACAGGCCTAGCTTCAGTGACAGACAACATTTCACTGCAGGGCCTCCTGGGGCAGCTGCCTCTCTATTAATTTGCTACTTCTATTCAAACGTCTATCATCAAAAAGATGCTCATTTTACCAGACCTAATCAAGCAACGTATTTTAGGCACATGCTTAACTTCAATCACTTGGGAAGTTCACCCACTGACCTTCAAGATAAGCTAAATGTGTTTAAATTAACTGAATTTTTAACTTATGTACCCTTGCTTCTGACATAAGGGCCAAATCCTAGTTTGCCATGGCATTACCTGCTGGAGCGTAAGCTAAGGACACTGTTTCAGACCTTGTTTCCAAGCTGAACAGGCTTTAACCTGGGGATGATACTTCCCGCTATCTGCCTCGCAGAAGGCTTTATTGCTCAAGAAAGATGGTGTGCACCATGGGTCAAGGAGGAGATGGAACCCTTCTAGAAAGACACTGGTTTTATTACTGGGTCCTTTTGTCATCATTAACACTGTTAGTGAAGTCAGGTGTCCTCAAAAGTAGCAGCTACATGAGATTCATCCAACTCCTCCCAGAAAACAAAATGTATAAAACTCCTAGGGAAAATCCTGTTCTGAAGTCATATAGGTATTTACAGGCCAATCAAATGTTTGTACAGGAGACCACAGAGATAAGAGATCACTGAATCAAGGAATATGTGCACGTATCAGACTGGTGTGACAGGATGACCACAAAAAGGCTGCTGTCAGCTTCCTAGGAAGGTGCTTCCTTCTTGTAGACCATATCAAATAGTAGTGGAAGATTCTTCTCCTGCAGAAATGCATCCGCCCCCAGTCTCACCTTTTAGGAAAGTAGGAGAGCTCAAGTCTCACCTTTTAGGAAAGTAGGAGAGCTCACATCACTTCTTAGTAATACCTTACCACATACATTGTGCACCAACACATATAGTCCAGTGTATATGTACTATAGGTCTATATACAGACACTCTACTGCAACGACAATGTCAGATTTTCTGCCCGATAGTTAAATTCTGATAGTTGTTTAAACAACTCACAGCACCGAGTGAACTATTCTGAAGAGCAGTGCCTTCAAAGTTTCAGAAGATGCATGTTTGCTGATGATGTAAAATTATTCAGAGGAACACTAGGGCTGTCAGAAGAGTTGCAGAAGGGCTTTATGAAAATCATCACCTAGGTCAAATGATAATTCAGTATATATATGGCAAAAGATGCACATGAGAGAAAATCCTCATGACTAAGATGAGAGCCTCTGAACTGATGACTATCACTCAGGATAAAACTTGGGTGCTGTGACAATTTCACAGCAACAACAGCTCAGTGGTCAGGAGTGACTTCTGGGAAAGACAAAACTGAGAACTTCATTCTGGCCCCGTATAAATCCACAGTCTCCTAAATCCTAGATACCATATCTTGTTCTGATACGTTCCCTCCTTCCCCTTAAAGAATATCTTAGAAAAGGTATAGGGCTAAGAAATGTTCAAAGAAGGGTAACGAGATGATCAAAGGCATGGTACCACTCTAAAGGCAAACCAATTTTGGAAGCTATGTCTCTTTAGTTTCAACAAAGGATGACTGTGGGAGTCTTACCACAATTTATAAAGTAAAGCAAGCTGTAGAGAGGGTGAATAGGGGTTGACTGATTCCTTTTTTTCCCCCAGTACAAAGAGAAAGAAGGCGCCAAATCCAGCAAATGTCATGTTTGATCAAGTTTTGTCTCACATATGGCATCCACAGACCTTCTTGACATAGGCTGATGTGGCTGTTCATGTGGCTTCAGGAGCAGACTGCATGAGATCATAGGGAGAAATGAATTGAGAGTTATTAAATGCATAAAATCACTCTGGTTCAGGAATTCCCTAAGCTGCAAATGACTGAAGGCAAGAAAAGTACTCACGAGAAGAGTGGTACACGTCTTACACTCTTCCTGAAGGATTCACGTTTGTCTACTGCCAAGGTAAGGATGAGATGGCCACTTAAGCTCCTATATTATCTGACAAGTGTCTTCAACCTTTCAAGTATTCTATTAGGCAAATTAAGGCTATGGGCTAAGAGCCAAAAATACTACATGCCTTATACTTTTGGACCCAATAGGATATTTAGGAATGTGCATAAGTCACTGGATATTTAATAGTAACAAATATCCCTCAGCTCCTGCTGACTTCATTACACCAACCCTGCTCTTGCACACTGGTCAGAGAGGGTAGAATCTCTGCCTAGCAGGCAGTTTTTGCAAACCTGAAGAATCCAGAGATTTTAGGAAAAAGGTTGTATTGTATGTGAATCACCTAAACAACAAAGTTGAAGAGCTATATTGAGTATATATTACCTGTAACAGTAATACACAGACATGCAAAACAATATGGACGGTGGCACCTGTGCCCGAGGTGCAATTCTGATGGTTGCAGAGAGAATGTGGTGGCAGTGAGTATTTGTGGGTGTGTGTGCTTTGTTGATTGAAAAAGTATTTAAATGCAAAACAGAAAAAATAACAGTTGTGACTGTGTCTTACTGTTCTCAAACCATTGTGCTAAAACCAGCTAAAATAGATAAAAGTCCATGGGGATTTCTCATATCACAAAATATCTCATATACAGTTTTTTGTATAGTATACTTTCTTAACATTTGAAATTAAGAAGCATTGCTACTGTAGCAAGACGACTGTAGATGCTTGATATCTAGGTGCATGTGGCTTCAAACATTCTATAGGTGAGATTTAGAAAGAAAAAATAACTATTGTCTGATCTATGAGGATAGAGCTAAATTTAGCTGCTGGTCCTCTACATTTGAGAAAATCAGGTCAAACAGAGAGCTCATTTCAGAAAATTTTGAATCAGGACCACCAGGATCAGTTTCACCCACAATTCAATATTGACTCCTAATTCTAAGCAATCATTCTCTCAGAAAAAGCTGATGATGTGTCCTTAGCAGTTGTACTGAGGCAATAACCTTTACTCTGTATTTTTGGTAAACAGACATAAAGCTATTATAATATACCAGGAATTCCTGTTAGAAAAATATCTTTTGCTTCTGCCTCTTAGAACTATATACAATCAAAGGAAATCCATTATGATAAATAGAAAAGGTATCCAATACCATATGTTACTGACAGCAGGAGTCTCTGCATATGACTGATGTAGATGTCAGGAGAAAGAAAGTAGGAAAGGAACCAATTTACCCTGCAGGAAAACTTTAATAAGCACAACTAATAGGAACTGTGAAATGATGACATGAACCATGAGGGTGAAATGATGGTGAACTGTGAAACGGTGCTGATTTCAGCTGAAATCAAAGATTTTTTTCCTTGGAGTAGAGGAGTTGGGTTTATCGGAGCTCACTCTCCTACCTACATTACTGAAATACCACCATGCTCACCAGCAATTAGGAGACAGAACTTCTCTTCACAAGCCAACTCTGTGTAAGAACGATTTTAGCAAGCTCGGTCTCTTTCTAGTACAGCCATTAGCCAATCTATGTAACTTGTGCAGAACCTCAGAAGGCAGAGGTTCTAACAGAAGTAGCACTTGGAGCTGTTGTTTTTAATGCTCATTTTTTGTTAAGACATACTAAGAGTCCAGATGGTAGGAATGCAAAAACATGCCTGGTGAAAAAGCTTAGTACCTCTTCCCCAATAAAAGAGCAAGTGAGAGAGTGCAAAGCAACAAAGATTTGAAGTATCAATTTGTTCTTATTACGGCCAAGTTCCTTGCATTTTTTTTTTTTTCCCTGATGTTGACTGAAAAGTCCTGGCAATGCTATCAATCAGCTCTTGCTTTGCTACAAAATTTCACACATACAGAGCAGTACAGATTGCCATTTTGCTCTCTTTCTTCATCAGTTTTATTTCCACAGCTTGCATGAAGAATATCTAATTACACAGCAAGTCTGGGAGAAGTCCGCATGTTCTGTGTTTGAAATTATCCTATGTGAAATGCAGGAGATAACACTGCCATGAGCTATAGCAGCTGACTTCCTCTGAAGTTCCTCTCAGATCTCCCAGGAATGTGAAATAACTCCTATGCATGGGATTTCCGTCCCCGGGGCTTTCACCTGTCAGCTCCTTGACAGAGGTGTCACGTCCTATTAGCTACAGAGTAAAGTATGAACACTGTCAAGTGCTCTGTGAAAAGTAATGGTAGACATTCACAGCCTCTTCAGGGGGCTCCTTTTAACAAGGAAGAAAAGTGTCTGCTCAAGGGACGGCTACCACAGCATCACTCACGAGTATAAATGTATTTCTGTGTGCTCCAGAGCATTAGCTAGCGGGAAAGGTCAATGTATCAATAAAAATACAGACAGCATGTTCCTCCTTCGCTCACGGTGTCATAGCTTTCACTGGGCTTCCCCTCAGGGGCAGGCTGTAGGTGTTGCATGGCTGGCCTTTGCCAGAAATGCCGCTGCTGGCGGCAGCAGCGCAGAGCCAGTGGCGTGGTGGCACCGGGGCCAGCAGGCAGCGGTGCCCGTG